>NC_061511.1:282204839-282308950 GCF_022539505.1 Lolium rigidum | reverse complement strand
TATTCATCTTCAAAACCTGCAAAACAAAGAACAAATACTAACCAGAACACAAGTGTTAACCTGATTCAGTTTGGACGAGTTAGTAGAAATAACACAAAGTTCAGTTTGGACAGTGAAACTATCACAGTACACTTGTGCTTGTCCAAAACCCGGACAACGACAAGATAAGGGCAACGACGAGACCAAACCTGAGCACCACCGAGGGCTCAATTTTCAGCATATGAGAGCACACGGCTCATGTGTGCTGGGTAGGCCACAGCAAGGCAATGCACAAGCTTAGTCACCAAAGCAAGCCAGGCTTGTGTGTCATTGCAAGAACAGAAGTAGAGTTCATATAAAAGGGGCACAAACCCTAGAACCAGTGCACAGTCGACCAGATAAGATCACCAGGTAAGGGTGAAGCAAGAACAAGCACAGTCCATCCAGTTCTTGCTCAAGAACAGAACCAACACACACAACCACTCAACCACCAGAAATCATGGTGACCTGAGAAGATCATCCAAGATCTGGAGGTGAAGGGCTGTGACACAAACCACAAGTCTGCATCAACAAAACATTTCTTTCTAGGAGCTGGAACAAGGTATACCAAATACCTGGACAGATCCAATGGATCTGATCCATCACATATGCATAAAATAAGCATGGGATGAGCAGATGCTCATATGGGTAGATCATCACTTGGTTTTCACCAAGGAATACTGCCAGTCAAAAGCCACTAAAATAAAAAGCATCTAGGTACAGATCTTATACACAGAAACTAGCACATATGTGCGGATGCACACACTAGCCGGATTAGATGCATAGATAGCACCAGTAGATGGCAAAGATTAGCAACTAAGACTACACAAGAAATCCTAAGCATACAACCATCAGGAAACCCTAGATTTCTTCACAAGCAAGCATATTGGCATTCATATTTATTATGATCCCCAAATATGCAAGCAAAGATGAGTAGCCAACAAGATCCAACCAACCATGTGAGCAACCAGTCAGTAGCAAGGCTACTGAGGTCACAACACACTTAGAACCATCCCAAGGCCAAGCCAAATACAAAGCATCACTATCCAGAAATGGATTCATACTCTAATTGCTTGTAAAAGAATCATGAATAGCAATTTCAGACAAGCAAGTAATTCAATCATCACTGCATAAGCAGTTCATCATAATTTAAGTAATACAAGCATGAATTTATCACAGATCCATGCTAAGCATTGACAGTAGCATACTATTAAGCAACACAGTTTAATCCATAGCCACTAGAGCAAGTCTGGGTAGCTTAGATGAGCAACAGCACAAGTAAGCAACATCATAGTGATGTTTGAGCATCAACATCACAAGATAATTGAATCATTTAGTCACAGTATTAACCGATGAGCTATCATCGATAATTGAATTGATCAAATGGATCAATTATAGCAAGCCAAGTTACACAGAGAGGTTAGCCAACAAGCAAGGAATGATCCAATGGATCATTGGCTTGCATAGGAAGCACATAAGCATTTCTCAAGCACCACTGGCACTCACAAGTATCACTGATGAACCACAGTACACCTAGACAAGTAAGTGTAACATGCCAGTAAGCACAAGCAAGTCCATAATGCAAGTACTGCATGGATAGCAAGTTCATAAGCAAGCACAACAGAGCATAGCCAAATTAGAGCAGGCTACGAGCAACAGTTAAGCAAACAGAGCATGTACAGCAAGCAAGGCAACACTGGCCAGTACCAGAAATTGGTGATTTGGCCATGAGCTTGCAGCAAAGGGAAGCATAGGAGGATTAAGCAACCATGGTAGAGTTCTGTGTGATCACAGGATCACCAGAAAGCAACAGAGCATAAGGAAGAAGAAGCACAGTAGCTTGGAGAGGCGCACAGGTATGGAGAGGAGAAGGAGAAGGAGCAGAGCAACTTACACGCGCCTGGTGGCAGAGGCTATGGCATGGCGAGGCAGTGCTCGCGCGGCCATAGCAGCTGCAAAGCCAGGCAAGGCGCCGGCGTTACGCCGACGAACACCACCACAGCAGCACGTCACAGAGACGACGGCACAGGTACTGCAAGAAGCACCCGCGCCAAGTCGGTCTCGGAGGCGCACACGTCGACGGCGAGGGCGAGAGCTCGTCGGAGATCACCCAATCGCCCAAGGCGATTCTCCACGAGATCCAGAGAGGAGGCGATTCGCCAGGAGAGGAAGCAATCGAGGAAACCACGCGGACAGATCGATAGATCGTCTCGCGGCGGTCCAGATCAGGTAGGTGGCGAGGTCAGGGAAGCACGGCGATGGCCGGAGCACGGCGGCGGCCATGGCGGCGACGCCATCGCCAGGGCGTCGCGAGAGAGATTAGGGTTAGGTCGAGCGAGTGAGAGGGCCGAGTGAGTGAGAGTGCGGTGGGCCGTTCGGCTCCACCAAGCCGCTATGGGGCAAGCCTTAGTGGGCTGTCCCATGGGCCTAAGTTATTGGGCTGGGCCCAATATGGGTCCAGGGGGGTATTTTGGTCTTTTAACATTTAATAAAAGGCCAGAACTTTACCAAATTTTAATAAATCAAATACAACTCTAAAAATCCATTAAAAATTGGATTAATGAATGAAAAATAAATCTTAACAAGAATAAAATATGAAATGGAATTTATGAAACAAATTCAAAATTATGAATTTTAAGAATTTAAATAATAACTTGGAATTTAAAATTATTATTTCCTTGTAATTAAAATTCAAGGAAAAATCTTAAATAAGTTCAAATACTTATTTTCAAACATTTCAAAAGGAAATTCTATTATTCCAAGTCATTTCTTTTGAAAAAGGGTATTTTTCCCAGAAAAATACTATACTCCTTTTTATTCCAAAAACTATAGAGGTAACTCTATAAATTTTCAATTATTTTTGGAATGATTAAGGGAATCACCAAGTAAATAGTTTTACTTTAAATTGTTGTACTTTGTGTGAATTAAAATGGTTTATACTTTTAAATCAACTGTAAATTACCGTCAAAGACATAAATCTTAAATACAACCCTAAATGGCTATAACCCAACGGGGTAAAGGGATTCAACATAAAATAATCCATCCATGATTGCATTATTTGGATTTTATAACATTGTCCTTACCGGACAATGATGCTTCTTACAGAACCCGAGGTCCAGGTTCCATCAACTGCATTGAACTGCACTATCTCGCAGATCCACAGGCAAGTTCACCCTTGCTCATGTCAACTTGAGTATTTTCTACTACTTTAATGCAAAGCTATATACTTATCATTCCTGCATCGCAAATGAAATGTTACTTTCGAACTATGAATATGACTATGTGGATGGCAATGGAACCATGGTGTGTGTTGATATGGTGGAGGTTCCATTGCAATGGGTTATATCACCCTAGGATTAAATTACCAATGCCGTCCAGTGATTCTAGCGCCGTACAAACCGTGTTGACCATGAGATCTATAATGGCTGCGGGGAAGCCAGCCGTATCTTTTCCCTTCGCACGCCAACGGATCGGAGATCCGGTGGGGTGCCGGAGGCACCGCCGCAATAGGTTGGGAAATCCTTTTAAATCCCCATCCATTAGTGATGATAAGCTCTACGATCTATGAGGGATTGTCCGGAGTACACCATGAGTAAAGCCGTATTATCGGGGAAGTCTACTGGAGGTGTACGGTTGGACAAAAGGGTGGGTTTGCGATCGCGGAGAAGGCGGTGTGGGCTTGGATCTTTATACATGGCCTCACACCAAAGGAAGTGTGAACGGGGGCAAGTCCCTGCGGATGGCAAAAAGGGTGAGATCTCTTGTGGGAAAAGTAACGCACCTCTGCAGAGTGTATCACATTGTGGCTGTCACTCCTTGTTCCGGGAAGGGAACTGCGAACGCGACAGGAAAGGAACTCCACGAAGTTCTAGTCAACCTGTGAAGACTGACGGGCATAGTTTTCATAATAAAAGCAACCTTTTGAAGAAATGATTGCAAAACATGCACTGACCGGCGATTTCCTGATCAATGGTCGTAGTTAGTGCATCAAACACCTTTTTATTCTTTTAGAACTTGCTGAGTACCTATGTACTCACTTTCTTTCGACACCCTTGCTAGACTGTGATCCGGAAGTGGAGGCCATCAACGATGGAGCACCGAGAAGGAAGTTACGAGCTGGTCTACGAAGAACTCGATCTTACCGGCGGAGTGGAAGGCGTAGACTATGGGATAGTCTACGGACCATATGACACGGAGGTGGAGGAGTAGTGACATACCCTAGCATCATAGAGCCGAGCAACATAGAACTTACCTAAATAAGTTGTTGAGCTCTTTATATTTGTTATGAGTTGTAATCGTACTTAAGTAGTATCTTAGGGTGTTCTCATAGGACTCGTGAGAATACCAACTTGTTAAGACAATGTTTGTAATAAAGTATGGAGTGTTATGACCTGCAATGTTTCTGTTGTACCACTCTGAGGGATATGGCAAATTGTGAAGAAGTCCCTTCGCAAAGATCATATCAACGACTTGTATACTACAACATGCAGTGGTATGCTGGGTCACCGCATTAGGTCCGTGATATTGTAGCGGGACTTTTGTTTCTTAGTTTTCTTTTCGTTTTTTTGGCTGTGTGCATCCGTAGTGCCATTAGGGTGGTACGTTGTTGCAGAGGCTGGGTGTAATTGGTATCTCTCGATATTAATATATTCCCTTTATCGAAAAAAAATCTACTACCGCCGGGTTCTGGCCGATTTCCTGGTCCCGGAAGTTGACGTAGGCCTGCCTCGGGTTCTTGCTCACATGATTTCCCATGAAATCGTAGAACTTAGCAAGCCAGGTTGTGACCGGCGCACCGCCGCCGTCGCCCTGCCAGCACACGATGTACATGATGATTACAACACGCCGTTCCGGTGCGGGTACGTCGTCGCTGCGGCGGGGACGGTGTCCATGAACCCGCTATGGGGCTCCAGCATGATGAGCACGGAGCCGTTCATCGCAAACCACTAGTGGAGAACGGACCAATTGTCCCGGCCTGTAAGAGGTTTTTGTCTCGGTTGGGCAACCGGGACAACAGAGGCGGGAGAAAAGGCTCAACCTTTTGCCTCGGCCCGCTTACCTCCAGGACATATAGTCCATCACGTGGCCGCCGCGGGATGCGCATGGGTCACCCTCTTTTGTCCCAGCTGATAACACAGACCGGGATAAAAGGTCCTCTACATGGCGCGCGCAGGATATTGCTCCTTTAGGGTTTAGGAAACGTTCGGTAGGGGTGCAGCAACCCCCCTTTTATTTCATTTTTTCATTTCAAAATAATTTTCATATATTTGTACGCTACTACAAGTTGTACACGTTCATGCATTATATATATATCAGATAATTTGTATTATGATCGAGCAAACAAATATTATTTTTTGTCCCTTGCATACATGGAGCTCACGGCTACCGGGACTAGAGCTCGTCGTCTGTTTGAACTATTACACGGGGATCATCAGAAGCGCCTATTTACACTAAACAAGCCCTTATTGTCTATTATTTCTCTCATCAAAAGTTCCGCCAGTTCCTCCGTAATTCCTAGTAGGTGTTCATGTGGTTGGAGCTTCTCCCGCACGTACTCGACCTATATAGGAAAATGAGATCAATATGAATATATCAATCTTGATAACAAAATATTGACGGTAATAAATTAAAATTGTGAATGTATTGCTTACGTCGAATCTACGATCCTTCTTCTCAGTGGTTAACATGCGAGTGGACTCGCAAACGTAGTATCCACATAGATTCGTCCCCTATGGTTGCTGGGCGCACAATAGAGGGGTAAACGTTAGCTCCTCTTTGAAGGTACCACCCTTAACCATCCTCTTGAATCCTCTCCAAACCCTTCCAGGCAAAAAAATGATTGAATGAGAGGATAATTACCTGATATCTCCGAAACAGATCGATATAGCGCGACAATGATTGAAATTACCTCTGGAGAAAGTCCTTTAAGTTGCGGAACCCTTCCAGGCCTCTATTCAATGGATCCCTTAGTTCAACTATTCCCTTATCAAGTTGAATGTCTAGCAGAACCCAGTGAAAACTGCATATGTTTATACATACGTCATGAATTACACTTAACATCGAGTAAGAAAAACTGAATGTGTACAACAGAGTAAGACTCTCACCTATAGTTGTAAGGAAACAATATTGAATCACATAAATGTTGCTCCGTTAAAAACCTTAGCAGGTTTGCCCCCGTATCATCGGGGTTATCCCTTACTGTGTCATGATGTACTTTATCTGGGTCAACAAACCCAATATTGTCTATATGCCTTCTTTTAAATTCATCGATCTTCATTCTGCATAACAGAGTACAAAAGGATATAATTAGTATAATTACATGCAATAAATAGGAACAAATGAATGACAGAAACTTATATGTAGACAATGAATTCAACAACTTACAAGCAATAGCAACTCATGAGAGACTTGTCGAGGGCATCTAAATTGAATAACTGTCAGAGTTCGCAAATCTCAATATGGATATCCTCCCTTCAGAAGTAATATTCTTCTGGGACATTCGCCACGATGTATCTTTTGTCCACCTTGCAGGCACCAAGTACCATTGATGCAAATTCTGCATATGAGTTGGCAGTTCTCCCATCCTCTTATTGCTGACTAAGGGGGCCCGTAGACAAATTTAGGGGCTATATCACCAAAGGGTAGTGCGTTATCTTGAGAACTCAGCAATTCCTCCACATTACAATTCATGTCAGCTGCTAGCTTCGCAGCTGCTTCCATATCCAAACCACCCTGCCGCTGGTACACCAAGGGAACATTTAACACCTTGAGGGGTGGGATCGATTGTTTGGCCTGTTCTCCGAGATGGGAACGTCCTTTCTTTTCCTGTTAGCTCCCGCTTGCTGGGCCTTGTGGGGTGCACTACTTGTACTTGATTTGTTCCCAGCTGCACTTTTAGTTGATGATTTGCTCCCGCTAGAGCTTTTCCTCTTTTTCTTGCTCTGCTCATCAATTTCCTTCGCAAGTGTGCGTGTATAGTCATTCTGCTTCTGGTGTAAGTCATATTGCGATGGTGTGTTAAGAAAACCAAGTCGAGATGGACTAGGTCTGTGGTGGTCATAGTCATGGGGTGGTGGTGACCTGCGACCACTCGGAGGAGGTGATGGTGACCTGCGATGACTCGGAGGAGGTGATGGTGACCTGCGATGACTCGTAGGGGGTACCCAACCTGGAAGCTTGATGTTTTTCTTCTCCCAAAGAATGATGTCACCCAGTACTTCTCCGAGTGTACCCTGACCTTCGGGTCCAGGGATTTCAAGCTCCATTGATTCAAATGACGATACAATTGTATCCACCCCGACATGAGCATAGCCAGCTGGAATCTCATTGCCATGCCATAGTGCCGGCTTACCTTTAAGTCCTAATGAAGGTAAAACAAAATCGGCCGCCACCTTCAGACATAGGTTCCTGAACTCCTGATGGAGATCACAAGGTGTCTGCTCCTTGATTCAATCCACGGGGTAGCTGGGACCGCCATCTATCATCTGTGCACTGTCAGACGGGACCTCCGAGTCGACCACAATGCTTTGCTGCTAAGATGCGCCGACGGTATTATTTAGATGGCGCCCTCCTCTAAGTTTGTCAATCTCCTGCTGCTGCTGGTCAAGTCGGCGTTGGAACTCGGAGAACCGGTCATTCTGCACCTCCTCCTGTCATTGTTTTGCCCTCGCTCGGCTTCTATAAGTCTCCATGTTGTTGGGAAACTCAATCGGCCACGGATAACTAGGGCCAAGGCCTTGTGTTCATCCTCCCTTTTCGGGATTCCCGAGGACCAACGTTAGCAAGTCATTCTCTCTATCAGGAACAAACTTCAATTTCCCCTTTTTAATATCTTCCGTCACTTGAAGCCATCTTTCCCTCGGTATCTTAACCTTGTCACTTTGAACAAGGTTCCCTGTTCGCACGTCATACTCACACCCATGCACAAAACGAGAATTCCGCATCCGGTGAAAGCTGAAGTCACATAGGGAAGGGAGTTTCTTCAGATGGATAAAAGGGAGATATAACACTGTGTGTGATAGGTTATTAGCAGGAGGATTGAGATTGGTATATGGCATTCAGATAGTCCTTCTGAACTGAAATCATGGAAAGACTAGGCTCACCAGGCAGGGAAAGCTAGATATAGCCTCTCTTCCTCCACTTACGGATTCACATACTGGTTGGTATGTTCATCAAGTTCTCGATTACTACTCCAAAGTGCCCACTGACTCCTACAAAATGGTACGCCAAGATATTGCTCATAACGACTGCAAAGGCGTATTTATTAGCCTGCTGTGGGATACTGCCCTAAAGCAGCTGTTCCGGTGATTAGATCAAAATAGAGTTCTTTCTACAAGAGCATCTACAGTTGGTCAGGCGTCCCCAGGAGTGTTTCGATATCAGCAAGCACATTCTAACTATCTATAAATGGCATTTCGAGGTGAGGGATTCTTTCCCTCAAGTCCCAGTTTTCTCGGATGGGTTCTGGAGTGACCCCATTCCGCAGCATCTCAGTCTCTTGTTCATCCCACTTAATTAGGCATGGATTTTTTGTAGCCCCCTCACCCCGTTTTATGGTGATAAACCTTTTCATCTGTATTCTTCTTGTTTTTCTTTGACAAGGCCTTAGCATCTTTTGAGGTCTTGTACTCCACAAATGCATCCCAGTTATGCTCCTGCTTCGCTAGATAGCCTTTGAATTTTGGAGGTTTTTTGTCCGTCTTAGAGCATCTCTAGCAGAGCCCGTAAAAGGGCCAAACCCGAAAATAACCGCCAGTTTACGGGTTGGAGCTGAAAAATGACGCTGATCAGTTACCGTAAACGAGGAAAACCCAAATTTTTTTTGGGCCGAGACCAAAAACCCAAATCGGTCTGTATTTGTAGGGGGCGCTTGAGCGAACCGAACGGTGGATCCATATCTAGGGCACGCTGAAATTTTACCGGATGCAACTGCTCGCTTAAATTAACCCTAACCCTAGCTACCTAATTAACCGGCCGACCGGAGGAGTACCTTGGCGGTTGCGGCGGTGGTGGGTGGCGCGACGGCCGGTGTCGATGGCCGCGGGTGTGGCAGGCGCGGGAGGAGGTGGCACGTGCGTCCGGGCCGGGGAGGTGGTGCGTGCGCGCGGGGGCGGCAGGCGCGTGCGCGGCGGCAGATGTGCGTACGCGGCGGGGGAGCTACCGGCGCCGGAGAAGATCTCGGCAGCCTGGTGGCGCTCTGGTGCGCGATTGGCCTCCGCTGTCCCGGTCGATGGCTTCGACTAGGATGGTGGGATCGTTTATATACGCCCCTTTTTTTTCCGGCTGGTGGCTCGGACCGGGACAAAAGGGGTCGGGGGAGTGGGCCTTAGCGGTGGAGCCTTTTGTCCTGGCTGGTGGCTCGGGCCGGGACAAAAGGGGTGGATCCGTGGCATCAAGAAAATCCAACGGCTCCCGCCGTTTTAATCCAACAGCCTGGAGCTCGATCGTGGACTAGGGCTCCAGGCCAATGGAGGCTTTTCTAGTGTTTTTTGGGTTTTTTCTAGTGTTTTTTCTGGGTGTTTTTTCTAGTGTGTTTTTTCTGTTTCTTTTCTAGTGTTTTTTAATAAGGTATTCATTAAAATCGCGTGGGAAAGTTTCCCGCTCCCGCCGCGACGCCTCGCAGGATAGTTTCCCGCCATGACGCCGCACGGAGATTTACCGCCTACACGCCTCTATAAATAGCTCCTACGTCCCCGCCTCCCACTTCACTCATTGAACCCTAGCCCATTTCACAATGCCCCCGCCACCGCACCCGCCACCGGTGGAGGTGGACCCGCAGCTCGCGGAGATAGAGGAGTGGGAGGCGGCGGCGCTAGCGGCTACCATAGAAGCATTTGAGAGGCAGAGTATCCAGGAGCTGCATAATCGGAGGCGTGTGGTGGAGCTGGATCATGAGGAGATGCATAAGCGTCGTTGTGAGGAGGAGGTGCAGCAGCAGCTGCGGCAGGAGGCGGCAACCAAGTGGGCAGCAGCGGATGCGCGGAAGAACTAGTCGTAGTTGTTTTAGTTTAAATTTAGTTAAAGTATTTAGTTAAATTTCAATAAAGTCGTAATCGTTATTTTAGTTTAATTTAGTTAAAGTGTTTAGTTAAATTTCAATAAAGTCGTTGTCGTTGTTTTAGTTTAAATTTGGTTGAAGTAATCTGAGGGAGGCTTATTTGGGGTGGTGGCTTTGACCGAGATGGTGGGTTAGTTTATATACCCCCTTTGTCCCGGGTAGGGGCTCAAACCGGGACAAAAGAGGGGGGCTTAATATGGGGGAGGCTTATCTGGTGTTTGCCTTATATGGGGGGAGGGGATTATCTGGGGGCTGATACGTCTCCAACGTATCTATAATTTCTTATGTTCCATGCTAGTTTTATGACAATACCTACATGTTTTATTCACACTTTATAATGTTTTTATGTATTTTCTGGGACTAACCTATTAGCAAGATGCCACAGTGCCAGTTCATGTTTTTTGCTGTTTTTGATTTCAGAAAAGTTGGTTTACAAATATTCTCGGAATTGGACGAAACAAAAGCCCACGGCCCTATTTTCCACGGAGTGTTCCAGAAGTCCGAAGAAGAGTCGAGGAAGGGCAGGAGGTGGCCCACACCATAGGGCGACGCTGCACCTTCGCCTATTTATTCCTTCATCGCGGAAAACCCTAGTACCGAGAGCCAAATTACGAGAACAGTTCCAGAGACGCCGCCGCCATCAACCCCATCTCGGGGGGGGGGTGGTTCAAAAGATCTCCTCCGGCACCCTGCCGAAGAGGGGAATCATCACCGGAGGACTCTTCATCACCATGATCGCCTCCGGATTGATGTGTGAGTTGTTCACCCCTGGACTATGGGTCCATAGCAGTAGCTAGATGGTTGTCTTCTCCTTATTGTGCTATCATGTTAGATCTTGTGAGCTGCCTATCATGATCAAGATCATCTATTTGTAATGCTACATGTTGTGTTTGTTGGGATCCGATGAATATGGAATACTATGTCAAGTTGATTATTGATCTATCATATATGTTATTTATGATCTTGCATGCTCTCGGTTGCTAGTAGAGGCTCTGGCCAAGTTGATACTTGTAACTCCAAGAGGGGGTATTTATGCTAGATAGTGGGTTCATGCCTCCATTGAATGCGGGACGTGTGACGGAAAGTTCTAAGGTTGTGGATGTGTTGTTGCCACTAGGGATAAAACATCAATGCTTTGTCTAAGTATATTTGTATTATTTACATTACGCACAGTACTTAATGCAATTGTATGTTGTTTGCAACTTAATACTGGAAGGGGTGCGGATGCTAACCCGAAGGTGGACTTTTTAGGCATAGATGCATGCTGGATGGCGGTCTATGTTCTTTGTGGTAATGCCCTAAGTAAATCTCATAGTAGTCATCATGATATGTATGTGCATTGTTATGCCCTCTCTATTTGTCAATTGCCCAACTGTAATTTGTTTACCCAACATGTTATTTATCTTATTGGAGAGACACCACTAGTGAACTGTGGACCCCGGTCCATTCTCTTACATCTGAAATACAACCTACTGCAATCATTGTTCTTTTTTGTTTTCTGGAAGCAAACATTATTTTCCACACAATACGTTGTTGAGAGAATTTCTTATTTGGCCCTGTCTAAAGTTTGCCTTCCTTTTTTGGCCCTGGCAAATTTTTTCTTTCCTTTCATGACCCACAAAGTTTGGTTGGTTCCTTATTTGGCCCTCTAGTACAATTTAAGCACTAAGATGACCATTTTGCCCCTGCAACAATATGTGGCAAAATTGCACTAAAAAATCTGTGATATACTAGTTGGTTTGTTAAAAAAAAAGCAATCCCCACCGTGGCTGGTACCAGCGCACCATTTTGCCCCTGCTGCAATTTATTCCGGAAAATCTCAAATTTATTCCATAAATTAATCCAATTTTTTTTGTATTTCCACAACTCCAAAAAATTTGATATTAAATAGGAACAAACATACAGACAATCCGCAGGCACGCCAGAAATTTCATCCTAAAATACATTGTATTTTGGAAGATACAAAAAAGACAAATTTCTGACAGACTATACGTACACTATACGCCTATATAATGTCAGATTTTTGTTTCACAGCCTAAAATAAAACGTGTTTGAGCCAGAAACATTGCACGTACATCCCAATCATATACATGTATTTCTGGAATAAATTTTAGATTTTTATGAAACTCAAAAATTTGCTAGCATATTACAGCAGGGGCAAAATGGTCATCTTAGTGCGTAAATTGTACTAGAGGGCAAAATAAGGAACCAACCAAACTTTGTGGGTCATGAAAGGAAGAAAAAATTTACCAAGGCCAAAAAAGGAAGGCAAATTTCAGCCAAGGCCAAATAAGGAATTCTCTCTACGTTTAATCCTTTGTTTTCAGCAAGCCAGTGAGATTGACAACCTGACTGTTAAGTTGGGTCAAAGTATTTTGATTGTGTTGTGCAGGTTCCACGTTGGCACCGGAATCCCTGGTGTTGCGCCGCACTACACTCCTTCACCAACAACCTTCACGTGATCTTCATCTCCTACTGGTTCGATAACCTTGGTTTGTTACTGAGGAAAAACTCGCTGCTGTACTCATCATACCTTCCTCTTGGGGTTCCCAACGGACGTGTCTTTACCGTCACAAGCAACTACTTTTCTGGCGCCGTTGCCGGGGAGATCAAGACACGCTGCAAGGGGAGTCTCTCACACCCAATCTCTTTACTTTGTTCATTGTCTTGCTTTATTTTATTTCCTATCTTGTTTGCTTTCTTTATATCAAAAACACAAAAAAAATAGTTATTTGTTTTACTTTACTTAATTCGGTTTTGCTTTATTTATTTTTATTATTGCTAAAATGAATACTCCTGAGAATACTAAGTGGTGTGAATTCACTAGCACAAATAATAATGATTTCATATGCACTCCTATTGCTCCACCTGCTTCTACAACAGAATTTTATGAAATTAAACCTGCTTTACTAAATCTTGTTATGAGAGAGCAATTTTCTGGTGTTAGTACTGATGATGCTGCTGCCCATCTTAATAATTTTGTTGAACTTTGTGAAATGCAAAAGTATAAGGATGTATATGGGGATATTATAAAACTGAAATTGTTTTCTTTCTCATTGAGAGGAAGAGCTAAAGATTGGTTGCCATCTTTGCCTAAAAATAGTATTAGCTCATGGAATAAATGTAAATAAGCTTTCATTGGAAAATATTATCCTCCTGGTAAAATTATATCTTTGAGAAGTAGCATTATGAACTTTAAGCAATTGGATAATGAAGAATGAAATCTTTGTTAAAGAATTGCCCCACCCATGGACTAACTACTTGGATGATCATCCAAACCTTTTATGGATGATTAGATTTTTCTTCAAGGAACTCATTGGATTCAGCTGCTGGAGGTACTTTTATGTCCATCACTTTGGGTGCTGCAACAAAGCTTCTTGATGATATGATGATCAACTACTCTGAATGGCACACTGAAAGGACTCCTCAAGGTAAGAAGGTAAATTCTGTTGAAGAAACCTCCTCCTTGAGTGATAAGATTGATGTTATTATGTCTATGCTTGTTAATGGTTAATCTCATATTGATCCTAATAATGTTCCTTTAGCTTCATTGGTTGCTCAAGAAGAGCATGTTGATGTGAACTTCATTAAAAATAATAATTTCAACAACAATGCTTATAGGAATAATTTTGGCAACAACTATAGGCCATATCCTTCTAACAGTGGTAATTATTATGGTAATTCTTACAATAATAGTAGGAGTGTACCCTCTGATCTTGAAGTCATGCTTAAAGAATTTATTAGTACACAAACCGCTTTTAATAAATCTGTTGAGGAAAAGTTTGGTAAAATTGATGTTCTTGCTTCTAAGGTTGATAGTCTTTCTCTTGATGTTGATCTTTTGAAACTGAAAGTTATGCCTAATGAAGTAAAAGATGCTAAGTCATTTGCTACAGCAAATGCTATCCAAGTTCGAAATAATGACAATATTAGAATGATGGCTGAATTGCATGCTAGGTGGGAAAGAGAAGAAAAACTTGCTAAAGAGAAAAATATAGCTAGAGTTTGGACTATTACCACCACTAGTAATGTTGATGCTTCACATGTTGCTAAACCTCCTACTATCAATGGTAAAATAATTGGTGTTGGCAATGTTTCTACTTCTACTACAAAGCGTGCAAAATTGCCTGAAACTGCTGAAACTGTTTGTGATAAAAGTGCTAAAAAATTTCAAAGTGTTGGGGACAATGGTCCCATTGCTTTAGATCATAATGGTTTTGATTTTGATAATTGTCATATTTCTGAAGTTATTAAGTTCTTGCAAAAACTTGCTAGAAGTCCTAATGCTAGTGCTATAAACTTGGCCTTTACAAAACATATTACAAATGCTCTCATTAAAGCTAGGGAAGAGGAATTAAAACTTGAAGCTTCTATCCCTAGGAAGTTGGAAGATGGTTGGGAGCCCATCATTAAAATAGAGGTCAATGATTTTGATTGTAATGCTTTATGTGATCTTGGTGCAAGTATTTCTGTTATGTCTAAGAAACTTTATGATATGCTTGACTTGCCACCTTTGGAATGTTGTTATTTGGATGTTAATCTTGCTTATAATTCTAAAAAGAAACCTTTGGGGAGAATTGACAATGTTCACATTACGGTTAACAATAACCTTGTCCCCGTTGATTTTGTTGTTTTGGATATTGAATGCAATGTTTCTTGTCCTATGTTTTTGTGAAGACCCTTTCTACGAACCGTTGGTGCTATTATTGATATGAAAGAAGGAAATATTAAATATTAATTTCCTCTTAAGAAAGGTATGGAACACTTTCCTAGAAAGAGAATGAAGATTCCTTTTTATTCTATTATTAGAACAAATTATGATGTTGATGCTTCTTCTCTTGATGTTACTTGATTTTCACTTTCTGCGCCTAGCTGAAAGGCGTTAAAAAAGCGCTTATGGGAGACAACCCATTATTTTATTTCTGCAATTTTTGTTTTATATTTGAGTCAAGGTGCTTGTTACTACTGTAGCAATACCTTTTATCTTTATTTTCTTGCATTGTTGTGCCAAGTAAAGTCTTTGATAGAAGGTTGATACTAGATTTGGATTTCTGCGGAGAAACAGATTTTTAGCTGTCACGAATTTGAGTTTTTCTCTCTGTAGAAGAATCTAAAAATTCTGAAAAAATTCATGAGTAATCCTCAGATATGTACGCAACTTTCATTCAACTGGAGCTTTTTCTATCTGAGCATGTTAAGTGCCTCGAAAATTTTCGTCTTTACGGACTGTTCTGTTTTGACAGATTCTGCCTTTTATTTCGCATTGCCTCTTTTACTGTGTTTGAGTGGGTTTCTTTGCTCCATTAAATTTCAGTAACCTTGGGTAATGTCCATAAGTGTTGGGAATGATTGTGTCCTTGCTGAACATGTGAATTTTTAATTATGCACTAACCCTCTAATGAGATTGCTTTGAGTTTGGTGTGAAGAAAGTTTTCAAGGATCAACAGAGGAGGATGATATAATACGATCAAGAAGAGTGAAAAGTCTAAGCTTTCGGATGCCCCCGTGGTTCATCCCTGCATAATTCGAGAAGACTCAAGCGTCTAAGCTTGGGGATGCCCAAGGCATCCCCTTCTTCATCAACAACTTATCAGGTCACCTCTAGTGAAACTATATTTTAATTCTGTCACATCTTATGTGCTTTACTTGGAGCGTCTGTGTGCTTTTATTTTCGTTTTGTTATTTTCATTCTCTGAATAAATCGGATCCTGACATGCTTGTGTGGGAGAGAGACACGCTCCGCTTTTTCATTTGAACACTGGCGTTCTTCGTTTTACTTTTAATGTTCATGGCAAAAGCTGAAAGCCGCGGCATTTATTGCTATTTGGTTGGAAATAGAAAATGCTTCATGTGGTAATTGGTATATTGTCTTGAATAATTTGATACTTGGCAATTGTTTTGAGCTCTCAAGTAGATCATGTTTAAGCTCTTGCATCATGTAGTTTAACCCTATTAGTGGAGAACTACCGTAGAGCTTGTTGAAATTTGGTTTGCATGATTGGTCTCTCTAAGGTCTAGATATTTTCTGGTAAAAGTGTTTGAGCAACAAGGAAGACAGTGTAGAGTCTTATAATGCTTGCAATATGTTCTTATGTAAGTTTTGTTGTACCTGTTTATACTTGTGTTTGCTTCAAACAACCTTGCTAGCCAAAGCCTTGTGCTGAGAGGGAATGCTTCTCGTGCATCCAAAACCTTGAGCCAAAACCTATGCCATTTGTGTCCACCATAACTACCTACTATGTGGTATTTTTCTGCCATTCCAAGTAAATACTTCATGTGCTACCTTTAAACAATTCAAAACTTTATTACTCCTTATTTTTGTCAATGTTTTATAGCTCATGAGGAAGTATGTGGTGTTTTATCTTTCAATCTTCTTGGGCAGACTTTCACCAATGGACTAGTGGCATCATCCGCTTATCCAATAATTTTGCAAAAAGAGCTAGCAACGGGTTGCCCAGCCCAATTAATTAACTTTCATTAATAATTCTCTTCACATGTTTTGCCCTGATTTATCAGTAAGCAACTTAATTTTGCAATAGACACTCCTCCATGGTATGTGAAATGTTGGAAGGCACCCGAGGATTCGGTTAGCCATGGCTTGTGAAAGCAAAAGGTTGAGAGGAGTGTCATCTATAAATAAAAATAAAATACATGTGTAAAGAAAAGAGAAGAGGGATGATCTACCTTGCTGGTAGAGATAACGTCCTTCATGGGAGCCGCTCTTTGAAAGTCTGTTTGACAAGGGGGTTAGAGTGCCCACTACCATTCGTTGACAACAACAAACACCTCTCAAAACTTTATTTTTTATGCTCTTTATATGATTTCAAAACTTGAAAAGCTCTAGCACATGATTTAATCCCTGCTTCCCTCTGCGAAGGGCCTTTCTTTTACTTTATGTTGAGTCAGTTTACCTACTTCTTTCTATCTTAGAAGCAAACACTTGTGTCAACTGTGTGCAGTGATTCTTACATGCTTGCTTATTGCACTCATCATATTACTTTGTGTTGACAATTATCCATGAGATATACATGTTGAAAGTTGAAAGCAATTGCTGAAACTTAAATCTTCCTTTGTGTTGCTTCAAAACCTTTTATTAAGAATCTATTGCTTTATGAGTTAACTCTTATGCAAGACTTTTTGATGCTTGTCTTGAAAGTACTATTCATGAAAAGTTTTTGCTATATGATTCAGTTGTTTAGTCATTATCTTTTTGTTAGCAAACTATAGACCATTGCTTTGAGTCACTTCATTCATCTCATATGCTTTACAATAGTATTGATCAAGATTATGTTGGTAGCATGTCACTTCAGAAATTATTCTTTTTATCGTTTACCTACTCGAGGGCGAGTAGGAACTAAGCTTGGGGATGCTTGATACGTCTCCAACGTATCTATAATTTCTTATGTTCCATGCTAGTTTTATGACAATACCTACATGTTTTATTCACACTTTACAATGTTCTTATGCATTTTCTGAGACTAACCTATTAACAAGATGCCACAGTGCCAGTTCTTGTTTTCTGCTGTTTTTGATTTCAGAAAAGTTGGTTTACAAATATTCTCGGAATTGGACGAAAAAAAAAGCCCACGGCCCTATTTTCCACGGAGTGTTCCAGAAGTCCGAAGAAGAGTCGAGGAAGGGCAGCAGGGGGCCATAACCATAGGGCGACACTGCCCCTTCGCCTATTTATTCCTTCGTCGCGGAAAACCCTAGTACCGCGAGCCAAATTACGAGAACAGTTCCAGAGACGCCGCCGCCATCAACCCCATCTGGGGGGGGGGGGTTCAGAAGATCTCCTCCGGCACCCTACCGGAGAGGGGAATCATCACCGGAGGGCTCTACATCACCATGCCCGCCTCCGGATTGATGCGTGAGTAGTTCATCCTTGGACTATGGGTCCATAGAAGTAGCTAGATGGTTGTCTTCTCCTATTATGCCACCATGTTTAGATATTGTGAGCTTCCTATCATGATCAAGATCATCTATTTGTAATGCTACATGTTGTGTTTGTTGGGATCCGATGAATATGGAATACTATGTCAAGTTGATTATTGATCTATCATATATGTCATTTATGATCTTGCATGCTCTCCGTTGCTAGTAGAGGCTCTGGCCAAGTTGATACTTGTAACTCCAAGAGGGGGTATTTATGCTAGATAGTGGGTTCATGCCTCCATTGAATGCGGGACGGTGATAGAAAGTTCTAAGGTTGTGGATGTGCTTGTTGCCACTAGGGATAAAACATCAATGCTTTGTCTAAGGATATTTGTATTGTTTACATTACGCACAGTACTTAATGCAATTGTCTGTTGTTTGCAACTTAATACTGAAAGGGTGCGGATGCTAACCCGAAGGTGGACTTTTTAGGCATAGATGCATGCTGGATGGTGGTCTATGTTCTTTGTCGTAATGCCCTACGTAAATCTCATAGTAGTCATCATGATATGTATGTGCATTGTTATGCCCTCTCTATTTGTCAATTGCCCAACTGTAATTTGTTTACCCAACATGTTATTTATCTTATTGGAGAGACACCACTAGTGAACTGTGGACCCCGGTCCATTCTTTTACATCTGAAATACAACCTACTGCAATCATTGTTCTCTTTTGTTTTCTGCAAGCAAACATTATTTCCCACACCATACGTTTAATCCTTTATTTTCAGCAAGCCAGTGAGATTGACAACCTCACTGTTAAGTTGGGGCAAAGAATTTTGATTGTGTTGTGCAGGTTCCACGTTGGCACCGGAATCCCTGGTGTTGCGCCGCACTACACTCCTTCACCAACAACCTTCACGTGATCTTCATCTCCTACTGGTTCGATAACCTTGGTTTGTTACTGAGGGAAAACTCACTGCTGTACTCATCATACCTTCCTCTTGGGGTTCCCAACGGACGTGTGCTTTACCGTCACAAGCAGGGGCACACCGATATATATAGCCTCTCCGGGGAGAGCAGAGAGAGCAGCCCGTGAGTAGAGAGAGGAGGCAACGACTAGGAAGGAAAGAGCCTCTCCGGTGGAGCTTCTCGAAGATGTCTTAGATGGCTGGCCGTCTTAGACATCTTCGGAAGCTCTGCTCAAGGGAACTCTTCCGCAAGCAGGGCTCCCGGCAGGGAGCTGCTAGTATAGAACCAACAACTAGTAGCTCAGGGTACAAGAGGAGGGGAGAGCAGAGAGAGCTTTCCGGGAAAAGGAAAAATGGAGGGTTCTCACTATAACATAAATGTAGAGATTTTCTTGGGAACTATTTAGAATATATTATTATATAAAATGTTTAAATATCACCAACATCGCCATCTAGTGGTGTGGTTTTCTTCTGCGCCGTAGCCATGGAGAATCTTCGTCATTTAACATGATGCTTGTGTCAATTTTCACCGTGAAGGGTGGAATTTCATGAAACTTATTATAATCTTCTGACATGTCTATCTTGTCATCCACTCCCATGATGTTTCTTTTCCCTGAAAGAACTATGTGGCGCTTTGGCTCCTCGGTTGATGTATTCTTTTGCTGATTTCTTTTTCTCGGTTTGCTAGACATGTCCTTCACGTAGAAAACTTGAGCCACATCGTTGGCTAGGACGAATGGCTCGTCCATGTACGCAAGGTTGTTGAGATCCACTATTCTCATGCTGTACTTATCGTCTACCTGTACCCCGCTCAGCTTCACCCATTTGCACTGAAACAAAGGGACCTTAAAACTAGGTCCATAGTCAAGTTCCCATATCTCCTCTATGTACCCATAATATGTGGTGGTCTGCCTATTCTTGTCTTTTGCATCAAAGAGGACACTACTGTTTTGGTTGGTGCTCTTTTTATCTTGGGCGATCGTGTAAAATGTATTCCCATTTATCTCGTACCCTAGGAAAGTACATATGTTCGAAGATGGTAACCTGGCCAACAATTATAGCTGCTCTCCAACAGTGGTGCTACTCATGAGACTTGTCTTCAACCAAATGCCTTAGGTCTTCATGTGTTGACGTGTAATCAAGGACTCAGGTTGGCCCGGGTTTAGTTCTCGTACAATATTCTTGTGTTTCTCGATATACCAAGCCACCAAGCTAGAATTGTATAGAACTGTGAAGTGTGCTTGATTGAAAGAAAGCTTATTCTTGCATACAGTTGCTTTTCTTCCTATTGTGCCTTTTTCCAGTCAGCCTCCCCTCATACGGAGATTCAGGAACACCAATCGGCTTAAGTCCAGGAAGAAAGTCAACACAAAACTCAATGAACTCCTCTGTTCCCGTAGCCCTTTGAGATGCTTCCTTCTAGCCTAGCGCGGTTATGAACATATTTATTTAAGACCTCCATGAACCTCTCGAAGGGGAACATATCGTGTAGAAATACAAGACCGAGAATTCTAATCTTATCGACTAGGTGAACTAGGAGCTATGTCATAATATTGAAGAAGGATGGTGGGAACAACAACTCGAAGCTGACAAGACATTGGACCACATCAAGCTGTAACCCTGACAAACTTTCTAGATCCATTACCTTCTGAGAAATTGCATTGAGGAATGCACATACCTTCACAATGGGAAGTCGAACATTTTCTGGTAGAAGTCCACTCAATGAAACCGGAAGCAATTGCGTCATAAGCACGTGGCAGTCATGAGACTTTAGGTTCTGGAATTTTTTCTCTATCATATTTACTATTCCCTTTATATTCGACGATAAACCAGATGGAACCTTGATACTGAATAGGGCTTAAAAAAAGATTTTCTTTCCTTCTTTGGTAAGAGAGTAGTGCGGCAGACCCTTGAAACTGCCCTGGATGATTGCCCTCTCGTCCCTTGCGATGTTGTTGGTTCTCCCGTGCTTCTGGTGTATCTTTTGTCCTCCCATACACGCCCAGGAAACCTGGAATATTCATACAAAGATTCTTCAATCACCAGGTGCATCACGTCGATTGCAGAGCGGACTTCCAGGACTTTCCAATATTCTAGCTCCCAAAATATAAATTTCTTCTTCCACATGGGCGCGTGTCCGTCAACGTCATTCGGAACATGTCATCTGCCTGGACCCTTTCCAAAGATTACATTTAAATCCTTGACCATCTCAAATACATCAACACCTCTATGGAGGACAGGCTTCGGAAGGGGTTCTGCCTCGCCATTGAAATGCTTGCCTTTTCTTCCTTAAGGCATGCATGCGCGGAAAAAAACGGCGATTGTACGGGTACACATTCTTCCTACATTTTTCCAAATTTTTACTTTCAGTATCATCTAAACAGTGTGTGCATGCATTCTATCCCTTGTTCGTCTGTCCTGAAATGTTACTAAGAGCAGGCCAATCGTTGATGGTTACAAGTAGCAACGCTCGTAGGTCAAATTCCTGTTCGGTGTGCTCATCCCACACACGTACACCTGGTTCAGCCCACAACTCCAAAAGTTCATCAACTAATGGCCTTAGGTACACATCAATGTCGTTGCCGGGTTGCTTTGGGCCTTGGATAAGCACTGGCATTATAATGAACTTCCGCTTTTGCACAACCAAGGATGAAGGTTGTAGATACATAGAGTCACGTCCAGGTGTTGTGACTTTGCAGCTCTGCTCCCCAAAAGGATACATGCCATATGTACTTAGACCAAACCATAAGTTCCTTGCCTCACCTGCAAAATCCGGGAACTCTCTCTCGATCTTTCTCCACTACCGACCATCAGCGGGGTGCCTCAACATCGCGTCTTTCTTACGTTCTTCCATGTGCCATCACAACAACTTGGCATGCTCTTTGTTTCTGAACAAACGTTTCAACCGTGGTATTATGGGAGCATACCACATCACCTTTGCAGGAACCCTCTTCCTGGGTGGCTTGCCCTCAACATCATCAGGGTCATCTCTTCTGATCTTATACTGCAATGCATCACATATCGGGCATTTATTCTCATTCTCGTACTTCTCACCGTGGTAGAGGATGCAATTATTAGGGCATGCATGTATCTTCTGCACATCTAATCCTAGAGGGCAGACAAGCTTCTTTGCTTCATACATACTGGCAGACAATTCGCTCTTTCTTGGAAGCAACTTCTTTAATATGATCATCAACATTTCAAATCCCGAGTGAGTCACACCGGTCTCTGCCGTCCATTTTAGCAATTCCAATATGCTACCCAGCTTTTTCTGCCCATCTTAAACTTGTGTACAAATTTTTTTTGGGGTCCTCTAACATCTTGTTGAACTGCAACCTCTCCTTATATGTGTCGCAGTCTCGCTAATTTGCATAAAAAATGGCCCGACCAAGATCATCAACAGGCTCATCTAGTGCCCATTCTTCACCTCCTCCTTCATTGTCTTCCATTGCGGTATCACCATATTCAGGGAACATAGATCGGTAGTTGTCATCGTTATCTTCTTCATCGTCGTATTCCATCATAACCCATTCTTCTCCGTGCCTGGTCCAAACATTATAGTCGGACATGAATCCGCGCTGAAGCAGATGACTCTGAATGTCTCTTGAGGAAGAGAATCCTTCTCATTGCGACATTCCAGACAAGGACAACAAATAAAACCTTCCCTCCCCTTGTTGGCCTCAGCCACAAGCATGAAAGATTTCACACCCTCTCTGAAAGCGGGATCACATCGGTTACCGTACATCCATAGATGACTCATCTGCACCATACGTACAATTATATATCAAACACAATCACCATGCTAAAATTACTACTGTGCGGTGGACACTTGGAAACAAAAAATAGGAGAAATCTTATTAAATGAGCCGAAGTGGCATCGTTCTCACAAACATTTCATCAAACACCTCTTGTGCACATGATGAAAAAAAACCTAGCAGAAAGCTCCACCTTCCAAAAAATGTAGGGAGAATGGGGGGGTTGCTGTATATATAGGCCGAGCCCTTTTATCCCGGTTTTAGGCTCAAACCGGGACAAAAGGGTTGCCAGCATGCCGCAGAAGCCCTCAGACCTTTTTTCCCGGTTTGAGCCTAAAACGGGGATAAAAGGTCCTTAAAGAACCGGGACAAAAGGCCCCGTACCCTCTTGTTGGTTTCGGGGCGACGTGGCTTGACTATTTGCCCCGGCTCCAGACTGGGCCAGGACTAAAGACTAGGACGGAAGGTCCGTTTTCTACTAGTGAATCAGGAGAAGATGCTCTTCCACCTGTCCTTGGATACGGCAGTCCGGACGTAGTCGGACTTGCCCTTGTTGAAGATGCTCAGGTTGGTGGCCCCGCTCAGCAGCGCAATGTCAACCGTGCCGGTGCTACTCATGTTGGTGAATGACACGGCCGCGGATTCCAGCCACATCATGGACTAGCAGTCGGAGCTCGTCATGTTGAGCTCCCGGAGCTGCACCTGCCGAGGTACATGGCCATGAACATGGCTTCCTGCCCCTGCACTTTTACCTTTAAGTTGAGGTCGGAGGGGAGCGATGGGCCGACGTCTTGCCATTTGGTGAGGATGTCTATGGCGCCGTGGTCAAGAGTCTTCCCGATGGTGAACACCATCACCGTCGGCCGGACCTGAATGGGCTGGACCTTCCACGAGGCACGCTGCCGAAGCTCCCGGCGCCGCCACCTCGGATAGCCCAGAAGAGGTCCTCCACCATGCCGGCCCTATCCAGTAGATCCCCGTTGGCGTCGACCAGCTTGGCGCCCACAACCTTGTCGATGAAGAGGCCATGCTTGCGCATCATCATGCCGATGCCTCCGCCGCTAAAGTGGCCGCCCACTCCAATATTCGGGCACTTGCCGGTCGGGAATGTGATCTCCGAGTTGTTCTTCGTGATGGCGTAGTACATCTCTCCGATGGTGGCGCCAGAGCCGACCCAGGCTGTGGACTCTGACTGGTTGACATGCACGGCCTGAAGGCTCGCGAGGTCGACCACCGCAAAAACCTCGTACGTGTTAGATATTGTTTAGACTCTTTTCCCTGATACATATATCATACTGACTGTGTATGAATACGAAACCTTTGTACAACACCTTATACCTATCTCAACATGAAACCATACTGAGTCCACGGTATGTTCCACGCCTAAAACTAACATGGTATCAGAGCGTCTCTTCCGAGACATTTAGCTGCCGTGCCCTAAAACCCTACGCCGCCGCCGGGATGTCTCCTACAGCCGCCGCCACGCAAAAAACAACACGACGCCGCCGCTGCCGATATTCTCTACAGCCACCGCCGCCGCCAAGCCACGCCATGACTGCCGCCGCCGCTGTTCTCTGCAGCCGCAGCCGCCAAGACACGCCACGACTACAGCCCTGCCGATCGATCTGTTTTGATCAGTATTGATTCTACACGATCTAAAACAGCACAACGTATGCCGCCGCCGCTGATCCTACAACCGCCGGCGCCAACACATCATCAACATCGCCATGAGTTCATCGATAGTGACCGTGTCCCTAGCCGCTGCCCTGGGAGCTCCTCTGGCGCAACTCCTGACTCACAAGAATTTTCTTGCCTGGAAGACCCTCGTCCTCCATGCGTTTCGTGGTGCTCGCGTCATGGGTCTTGTTGATGGCTCTGGTCATGTACCCGCTGCGACCGTGGAGACCTAGGATGCAAACAAAGAAAAGATCTCCGTTGAAAATCCGGCCTATGTTGCTGGATCGGTCAAGATCAGCAAGCTCTATGATTTCTTCTCAACTGGCTGTCCCTGGACATCTTGTCTCATGTCCTTGGCGTCGAAACTACCGCTGAGGTGTGAAAGATCATTGATAACATGTTCAAGACTGTTGCTTGTTCCAAGGTCCAGCACCTCTGCAGCAAACTAAATGACACACAAAAAAACTCCAGATGTCCATAGATGAATACTACACCAAGATGAAGGGGTGTGCCTCTGAACTTGCAGTGGTTGGAAAGTCCCTCGATGAAGATGAGATGATCGGCTACATGCTTTGTGGCCTTGACGTAGACCAATACAACGCTCTCATCACAAACATCATTGGTAAACCTGAGACAACACTTGATGAATTCTATAGTCAACTATGTGCCTATGATATGTGTAACAGCCCCAAGGAGCTTAAAGAGGGGTTTACTTCCTCCGCCAACCTTGCTCGTCGTGGTGATGACCGTGATAGTCTGTACAGTGGCGCGCGTGATGGCCACAGTCCCGAGCGCGGGCACCTAGACCCATGCCATGAGTATCACGGAGGAGGATAAGGCGGCTGGTCTCGTGATCGCCGAGATCACCGCGATGGTCCGTGGATACATGATGATGCACGCCCACGGCAGGATGGTGGTGGTGATCGCCCATGCCCTTTGTTGACACCACATGTCAAATTTGCATGATTTATGGCCACCCGGCCAAGGAATGTTGGGGGCTTTATGATGATGATGATCATCGTGGCAACAAGGGTGACAAGGGTGCAAACTTTGCATCATATGGTGTAGACACGAACTGGTACTCCGACACGGGTGCCACCGATCACATAACCAGCGAGCTGAACAAGCTCTCCACGCATCAGAAGTACAATGGACATGACCGTGTTCGCACGGCTGAACGTACAGGTATGCACATTAGTCATATTGGTCATTCAAACTTTGCACATCGTCATGGTTCCTTTGATCTTAATAATATTCTCCACGTCCCTAATGCATCAAAAAATCTTCTTTCTGTTCATCGCTTTACCCTTGATAATCATGTCTTTATTGAGTTTCACCCTTTCTTCTATTTGATCAAGGACCAAGCAACACAGAGAATTCTGCTTAGAGGGCCATGCCATGGTGGTCTCTCCTTTGCTACCCATGTTCAATGAGACCTCCAAGCTCACCTTCATTGCAATAAAGCCGTCATCCTCTACATGGCATTGCAGTTTAGAAAATCCATCTTACTTTGTGGTTCAACAAGTTCTTAGGAAAAATAAAATAGCTTACACCCCAGAAAGCTCTCCATATGTTTGTGATTCTTGTCAGTTAGCCAAGAGCCATCAACTACCATATCCCATGTCCACTAGTGTTTCTACTACTCCTTTGGAGCAAGTGTTCTCTGATGTATGGGGCCTTGCTCCTCTTTCTGTTGGAAAACATGCATACTATGTAAGCTTTATTGATGATTTCAGCACATTCACACGGATTTATTTGTTCAAAACGTGTTCTGATGTTTATAAAGTTTTTCTTAATTATCAGAAGTATGAAAAATTGAATGGGGTTCTTTCAAAAGGTAGGCATTACACATCATGTTTCCTGTCCTCATGCTCATCAACAAAATGGTCCAGCTGAAAGAAAACATCGTATTGTTGAAATTGGCCTTGCTTTGCTTGCTAATGCATCCATGCCTCTTAAGTTTTGGGATGAAGCTGTACTCACAGCCACCTTTCTTATCAACATACTTCCGAGAAAAGTTCTTGATTTTGAGTCTCCCACTGAGTGTCTTCTTTATATCACACCAAATAATGATGTTCTCCGTGCGTTTGGCTGTGCTTGTTGGCCCAATCTTCATCCCTACAATAAACGCAAACTTGCTTTCTGCTCAAAATGGTGTGCTTTTTTAGGCTATAGTCCCCTCCATAAATATGTTAAGTGTCTTGATATTTCCACAGGCCGGGTCTATATCTCTAGAGATGTTTTTGGTGAGAATGTTTTTTCCTTTCTCCATCCTAGATCCTAATGCCAGTGCTCGTCTCAAACAAGATATTCTGCTTCTTCCATCCTCCATACCTTCCTCTCAAACAGGTGATACAAATTTTGATGATCATATTGTGCATATTGTGTCATGTCTAATGTGTTGCAGGATGGAGAAACAACATGAGAAAACAAAATCGGAAACGGAGCTGAAACGGATCCAGAAACTGAAGAAAACCAGCCATCATCGCATGCTGCAGAAGAGGACGAAACCAGCGCTGAGCACAAGGAGGAACATTCCTCTCCCTGCCTGATCCCGAGGTGAGCGATCCTAAGGAGGATCCGCTGATGCCTCCTGCTGCCTCGCAGTCCGTGCCCACGTCCGCGCCGCGACACCCGTGTCCACGTCCACCACACGGCGTTCTCCGGTGGGCTGCCCTGGTGCTTCCCGTGGTGCGGACTGCATAGGAGGATCTTCTGCGTCGGATGACTCTGCGGAGCACTATGTGTCCCATTCTTGTTCTCATGAATTGTCTGATGACTCGGCGTCACCTTCGCGGGTGCAAACTGCTGCACCACCACCATCTCCCATTCGCACTCGTCTACAGAGAGGAATAACAAATCCAAAAACATATACCAATGGTACAAACCACTATGGTATGTTGTCATCCACAGGTGAACCATACACGTTGAGAGAGGCTCTAGATGATGAAAATTGGCACATGGCTATGGAGGAAGAATACAAAGCTTTAATGGAGAATAAGACTTGACATCTTGTTCCTCCGAGCAGCAACAAAAACTTGATTGATTGCAAGTGGGTATATCGTATAAAGAGGAAAGCAGATGGTACAATTGATAGATACAAAGCACGTTTGGTTGCAAAATGATTCAAACAAAGGTACGATATTGATTATGAAGATACTTTTAGTCCTGTGGTTAAGATTGCTACTATCAGGACTGTTTTAGCTCTTTTTGTCTTTCGTGGCTGGAGTCTACGACAGCTAGATGTCAAGAATGTGTCTCCTCGTGGTGTTCTGGAAGAGGAAGTATATATGAAATAACCTCCAGATTTTGAAAATCCTCATACTCCACACTATATTTGTAAACATGATAAAGCATTATATGGATTGAAGCAAGCTCCCCGAGTCTGGTATTCTAGGCTAAGTTCCAAACTTTGTGATCTTGGTTTTACACCTTCGAAGGCTGATACCTCACCGTTTCTTTTTAACAAGTCCGGTATCACTGTGTTTGTGCTAATATATGTTGATGACATCATAGAAACAAGCTCTTCTGATCATGCTATTTCTGGTTTGCTTCGAGATCTCAATAAGAACTTTGCCATCAAGGATTCAGGTGACTTACACTATTTTCTTGAAATTGAGGTTACAAAGACACATGATGGTTTGCTCTTGACACAGGAAAAATATGGTAAGGATCTGCTTCAGAAACTTGGTATGCGTGGATGTAAATCAGCTCCAACACCCCTGTCCTCCACAGAACAACTATCTCTTACAACTGGTACGCCTCTAGATCGTGATGACAGTACTCAGTACAGAAGCATTGTTGGAGGCTTGCAATATCTAACATTGACACGACCAGATTTGTCATACTTTGTTAATAAGATTTGTCAGTATCTTCATGCTCCAACTACAGAACACTGGACAACTATCAAACATATTCACAAATATGTGAAAGACACTTTACACTAGAATTACTTTTACTAGATGATGCCCCGCGCGTTGCTGCGGAAATTTATGGCATGATTTGTTTAAGTAAACATAAAATTGATGCGATACAATTACACCATTAGTTGGTTCATAGAAAAATATTAATATATACATGGGCATAAAGTAAATCAGGTTGATGAATAAAAACGGCCTCTTTGTTTATTTATAAAAGACAACACAAACCGAACATCAAATGCATATTATATTGGTCTATTTTTAGTTATTACTTACTACATCTTGGATATAGGGCTTCTTACTTCATCTTGGCAAATACATAATAAATGATTAATTCTTCTCTTCGAAAAGGAGGCTAAACAATTCCTGTAGATGCTTGCATCTTCTTAATGGCCAACTTGGAGTTGCGATCCAACACAAAAACAAAATGGAATATGTATTTTAAGAGAAGTGCAGAAGCAAACAATAAGAAGTGTGTTGTAAAAATGTTTTGCGGCACAACACAAAATTAGGGAGAGGTGAATCACCGCTACATACTATTCATGTTACTAAACTTTGTGTCGATTTGAACTCGAAGAAACCAATATAAGGCTCGGAAAACTGTGCAAGCCTATATGAAAATTAAGCACAATTGAATTGCATGGAATTGTTTCTGTTGTTTTTAGGAATTAAGCTAGATATAACAAAAGACTCACAATTATATACTGAATCTCGGATATTATCCCAAAAAAGAAGATGTGTAATAATTTTTCCCTGAACCATCTTTGTCAGATAATACTGAAAACATCACCATCACAGAAGTTAGAAAACTATTTCTTCCATTGAATTGAAACATATGAAGTAACGAAATAAAAATATAACAGTAGTATAGCACTAAGTACTGTAATTACCTCAGATCATGACGTGTGCATGAGCAACCACAAATAAGAAATCTTATATTTAAGAATTGAGATAAATGGGAATGAAATGCCTCTGGATATAATCTTCTATTGCAGAGTCCAAAGAGGACAATTCCAGTGCTTCCAGCCTGCTACCTATGTTTCAACTTTTGAAGCACCTGCATGCATCATAAATAGATTTAGGAATCAAGGTTTTTTGCACATCACAATTCATGTGTAGAGAAAGAAATAATGTCACAAAGAACATCAAAAGGTTTGGTTAGTAGATGGAACAGGCAAAACACTGGCAAAATGTGAGTTGGTAAGGAAGTTTCCTTTGATAAATTCAATCATCCTGATGGCCATGGTGTAGCTCTGAGTCTAGTATTGGCAAGCTGAGAGAGCATGCCTAATGGTATGAGAGAGAGAGAGAGAATTGGACGGGACACATGCGACAAAAACAAAGCAGCTCTAACTTCACACACTATGGCCACCATGGAGAGCTATCAAGATGGTTATCAGATGCGCTGGTGTGTGCCAATTGCTGGGTAGGAATATATATAGAGCGCTCATATATATACCATGGAGAATCAATAGGATGAAGTTTAAGTGGGAGAATTTAATCATTTACGTTGCAATTACAACCCATAAGCTCATGCATGTTCAAATGCAATAGCCATAAGGGCTTCAGTTATGAAGAGGAAGCAACAGACTTCGCAATCCTGCTGAGCAATGAACTGCACATAAGTAGGGGAAGTTAAAAGATAAGGTGTTCAGCCTGGCTATTATCTAGCATCATGAATGGTTTGCCTTTTCCAAGTTATGACGTGTGCCCGCTCAGAATGCAAAGAGATAATTAAAGATAGTGGGACACATCGAATGGCATGGCCTAAAGAGAGCTGGAAAAATAGATAGTGAAAATTAAGATGTGGTTGATGATGTGGAGAATTGCATGATGTGGCAGCCTAGAATTGGTCAAGGATGCTTGACGAGGTGGATACCTTGCATGTTGAGATATATACCTTTAGTGGGTTGCTCCTATTTAGTTATTATAGATGAGATCTTCTTATACATTGCTTAGTGCTTTTTCAGATGCAGATTGGGCAGATTCTCTTGATGATAGAAGATCTACAGAGGGTTTTGCCATATTTGTTGGACCAAATTTAGTCTCTTGGAGTTCTAAAAAATAAGCTACATTATCTTGATCAAGTACTGAGGCAGAGTATAAGGCTTTAGCAAATGCTACAACATAACTGATTTGGGTGGAAGCACTTCTTGGTAAACTTGGAGTAAAATTAAAGGAAAAGTCATGTTTTTGGTGTGACAACTTGGGTGCTATCTATTTGTCTGCAAATCCAGTTTTTCATGCTCGTACTAAACACATTAAAATTAATTTTTATTTTGTTAGAGAAAGTGTTGCACTAAACTTACTAGATATTAAGTTTGTGTCTAGTAAAGTTCAAGTTGCAGATGGGTTTACAAAGGCACTCCCAGTCAAGAAATTAAAAAGAGTTCAAGCGATAATCTAAACCTTTCTACATGTTTATATTAAGGGGGAGTGTTGGATATTGTTTATACTCTTTTCTTTATGGACTGTGTATGAATACGAAACTTTTGTACAACTCCTTAGAGCATCTCCACCGGCACCCACGATAGCGGCCCTGATAGCTTTTTGGGGGCCGGGAGCGAAAATGGGCTTGCACCGGCGCGCCCCATATGGCGCCGGCCAATTTTCGAGCCCAATAGAATCGCCGGCAACCCCGTGCCAGCCTCTTCGCCAAGGGCGCACATCGGGCGCGCCGGCGCCTCGCGAGGCTGAATGTTTTGGGCGTGGGAGCCACCTGTCAGTGACGCCAGGACACCGCGCGGGATATTTTACCGCCACGCCGCTCCCGCCACGACGCTGCATGGGAAATTCTCCGTCAGATAGGAGTTGGATCACCGTCGACGACGGGAGGACCTGGAGCGGCAGCTGCGTCAGGAGGCGGTGGCCGCGGATAGAGCCGACTACTTGACGTTCGTGGCGGAGAGAGCAGGAGATTATCGTTGGAGGAGCGGCGGAGAGAGCAAAGAAGAGACCACCGGAGAGAGCGGCTCCACCTCCATAGAGCCAAGTGGCCAGTAGGTAGTAGTCTAGAGATGAAGCAGGATTCATATGTCATCCGGGGTTGAGGAGTGAATAATGTTTTAATCGGATTTACCTGAAAATATTATTCATTCCTCGATCCTGAATGACATTAAAATGAAATTTTAAGTATAATATGTAGTTTGTGTAAAAAAAAATTCTATCGGAGCCGCCTGTTTGGGGGCGCCGGTGTGGGAACAGCTCCCCAAATAGAGGATGCAGTGCCGGCGCCCCCTAAACGGAGGTGCCGACGCCTATTTAAGAGCTACCGGTGGAGATGCTCTTAGAGCATCTCCAGCCGCGTCCCCCAAAGCGTCCCCCAAAGGGATTTGGGGCGCGCCGGACAAAAAAACCGTTCCAGCCGCGTCCCCCAAAGCCCATTTTTGTCCGGCGTGCCCCCATACGATGTCCGGCGCCCCGAGCCCGTCCCCGTCCCACAGGGGACGCACCGGGCACGCCGGACACAACGAAAAGCGAGGCGAACCGACGCGGGCCCGACGAGTCAGCGGCTCGGAAGCCGAAAACCCTGTCGCCTACCTTTGGTCAAGCGACGTTAATGGCGTCCCTGTTTTCCCAGGCGACGCAGGGACGCGTCTCGTCGTGCATGCACCGCGTGGCCGTCTGCGCCGGCGTTATTGCATGCAACCACCCGCTGCCGCCGCTGTTTAAAGACTCCCTGCAGTTTCTCACCGCTCACAAACCTTCTCGTCGCAGCCGCCTCCCCCCTCCCAGATCTTCTCCTCGTCTCTCCAAAAATGTCGAGCTCGTCCTCCCGCAAGATCGCCGCGGCGAACGGCTTCGGTCGCGGCAGCCTCACCGTGGAGGAGGCGTGGGCGCTGTACCACGCCCGGTATCCAGTCCCGCCGGACATGCGGCTGCCAAGCGCGCGGCGGGCCGGAAGATGGCCGTGAACGGCATTGGCGTTCCGCCGCCGCCGAAGCCGCGCACGGACCAATGGTGGGACGCCGTCAAGGCCCGTCGGGCTCAACTCACCGCCCAGGAGCGGTTGGATCCGACGTGGGCGGTCGACAACAACGACGCCTGGTGGACGACGTACTTCAAGGCGAAGTACGACATCGAGATGCACAGCATGGAGGGGCTCGTCGGCGGCCCCAATAGCTGGAACAAGGACGGCCGCGCCCTGTTCTGGGGCGTTCCGGGGCGCACCCTCGAGAACGTCATCCGCGGCATCCGCAACGGCGCTCCAAGGCTGGAGATGCCGTCGTCGCCGCCGCCGTCTCCTCAATGGCAGCCGAGGAGGACGACGTACTCGTCCTCCTCGCACTCTTCTTCCTCAGGACTGGCGCGATCGACGCCATCCTCGTCTTACCGGTCGGCGCCGTACACCGTTCACAAGCGGGAGGTGAAGGAGGAGCCGGCGACGCCCGTCAACATGAGGCGTGGCGGCAGCGGCAGCAAGGGAGGCGCGGCGGCGCCCTCCTCATCCCGAAGCCGGAGGTGAAGGAGGAGCCGGAGGAAGCGTCGCAGCGGCGGCTGCCGGCGGAGTATGAGCGGCAGCAGCGGCTCATCGCCAGCAGCGACGACCCCGAGGACTGCCCAGGTCTGCGGGCGGCGTTCTTGGCGTCCATGAACGACAAGGACGCCTGGAGGGGCGACCTCGACGCGGCGATCGCCTTGTCCATCCGCGACTCCGGCAAGCCGCTGGTGGACCTCACCGACGACGGCGAGGCAGGACCAAGCGGCGCGGTGAAGGACGAGCCCGTCGACGAGCCCGTCGGCGAGCGCGTCAAGCAGGAGGTCGTCACCGACGACATGTACAACTTCCAGCAGTACTACGACGCCTTCGGCCGCCGCAAGTGGTTCTAGATTAGGTTTAGTTTAAATTTAGTCAAATTTCATTCGAATCTATGTAAGTTTGGACGAATCTTAGTCGAATCTCGATAAGTTTAAAATTTTCGAATTTTTGTTTGGGGGACGCGACTTGGGAGCGACGTCCCCAAGGACGACACGAACGAAACACGTCCCCCAAACACTCAATCTGACGCGATTTAGGGGATGCTTTGGGAGACGCGGCTGGAGATGCTCTTATGCCTATATCAACATGAAACCATACCGAGTCCAAGATATACAGTACGGACATGCCGACCGGTACGACTGGCCCTCGTAGTCATGCCCGCCGCTGCGCACGTGGAGATGCACGCCCAGCTTACAGCCGCAGTGCACGGCGGCCTGCACGTGGGAGGCGTCGGTCGGCGTCACGATGCAGACCGGCCTCACCGTGGCGTCGGTGAAGAACTTGGGGTTCTTGATGGAGGAGACCAGCACGTCCGTGAAGTTCCTGGAGCTCTGCGCGTAGACGAGCTCGCTAGGCATCTTTTCGCTTATTAGGCGTTGGTGGAACTCATCGGAGGAAGCTAGTGAAGGAACCAAGATCAGGTAGCATGAGAAGCAGCTCGCGAAGAAGGCGATCGCTAAGCCTTTGAGCATAGCCATCGATGACCTATTTTCTTTTTTTTTCGATATGGGAGCTTAGCTCCGGCCTCTGCATCAATAGATGTACACAACCATATCTTTTATTCAAAAAGATGTTCAAAGTATATGCTTATTACAATCATGCAGTATCTAAGGTCGCAACAAGTATCAACCAAACAAAGATGAAAAGTATACAAAGACTATCCATCTTCGATTCTTCTAACATGCCGTCATCCAGAGCCTGGAAATAACAATCCCGTGTGACCGTCAATAGATAGTTGCATCCAGTAACCATAATATCTCGCTGCTCCTCCGGAAGAAGGTATGCCCATAGCTGTATCCAATACGCCGCACGAAGAATAACCTGCAAAAAATTGGTTTCCTTCTGTTTATTAAACACAATGTCATTTCTAGTAGTCCATATCGACCAGCATATTGCAGAAACACCAATCCGAATACGTTCTTTATCTTTCTTATTCACTCCATTCAACCAATTACCAAACATATTTGTAATATTGGATGGAGGAGGAATGTTATAGGAAAAGAAAATCATCCTCCAAATTAGTTTTGCAAACGGACAGGAAATAAACAAGTGGTCAATAGTCTCATTCTCATCACAGAAACAACATTTTTGACAACCTGTCCACTTTATCTTTGTCAAATTATCCTTAGTCAACAAAACCTTATTGCTAAGAAACCACATAATTTTTTTAATCTTAAGGGGTATTTTGATCTTCCAAAGATACTTACGCAGAAATCTAGTATGACCGTTCATAAAATCCAAGTACATAGATTTAACTGAAAACAAACCCGACTCTGTTAACTTCCAGATAAACTTTCTTGTCTCACAAAGAGAGTGTAGTGCTTAATTAAACTACCTGAAGCTCCTTATATACTACTCCCATCGCACGCCCCTTTCATGCATCGACTGATCTCAAGTCGATAGAGATTTAACTTAGATCTTAGTTAGTTGTGGTTATCAAATTTTAATTGTAACCTATGTTGTAACTCACCACTAGCACAAATCAGAAACAGATTTTAAGGTCTAGATCGAGCATTTTTCTTAGTTACATCTCTACTTGCAACTAAAAAATTATAATCCAATTTACAACTTATATATGCACAAATCGCGACGCAATTGGGTGGTGTAGATCTCAACTAAGCAATAACTTAGTTCTCAACTAGAAGTAGCAAAACTGATTTTTATTCACGAAAATGCTAGTCTTAGGGTCATATGCTTACGGAAAGAGGTTGCGGACAGACATTTGTTTACATATACTACTTCTTTCGTTCATTAATATATATTTTTTAGATATTTTAGAGTGGACTAAATACAGGCTAAAATAAATGAGGTTACACACTAAAATATTATATTTATCTATTTTGATGGTTGTCATGTAGTAGTCACTTTGGGTGACCCATGAATTTGTAAGATTTTCAATTCTAAATTCTGAAAACTAAGTAATAAAAGGTTGTATACATCACTTTAATGCAGAGGCTGAGGTCTACCCTATTTCAGAATATATTTTTACGAAAAACTGAAAGGTCTTACATAGTGAATGAAGGAAGTAGATCTATTCAGCCGCAAGCGTGCGAGTGCATTCTGGTTGGTGTCCCCCTGTAAAAGAGGGAACCTCATTGCTCATTGGTTTGGGCAGTAATGAGAGACAGCGCTCAGCGCGCGATCGAGCACAGCACATTGTGCTAGAGTAGGAAAATCCTTCCAGCTGCTAGCACGAAGAGGCGTGCGAAACAAACAGGTGGAAGGAGTCAGGGAGACGAGGCAAAGTGGCAAACCCGTGGTCCACAAGAGAGAGGGGGAGATCGGGGAAAAGAGGCCGCACTAGCACATCGCTCCTCGAATACGCATCCGTCACTATGATCCACCGGAGACCAGATCACCACCCTGGCATCTCAAACCCGCCTGCTCAGAAAATTACGTGTTCTTCGCCCCCACCAGCACGGCTGACGGCCCACTACCACCACCACCACCACGTTCTTTGTCATTCCTTCAAAAAAATCTATTACTCACTGATAGAGTTGTGAAAATCAGTTTAAACACAGTCCTCGCGAGATAACTTGTGTAGCTCATGGGTTAGCTAGAGTAGCAAAAGGTTCAATCCAAAATGCCTAAATAGAGGAAGGAAAAAGTCTATTATAAACCCTCAACTTGTAGAGGTTCGGCGAAATGAACCATCAACTCCAAATCTTATTGTTTGTACTCCAAACTTGTGAATCCCGGTCTAAATCAAACCCTGTGACCGTTTTCCACATGAGAAAAAAAAAATCTCTAATCGGTACTCTCACTAACAATGCGGTTCCACCTGTCATCTCTTTCCCCAAGCTTTAGCCACTTTCCACTGGATCCCCACCACCATTTATGGATCACCAAATGCATCGTGGGTGTCGGCCGCCACTATCCAGCACCACCGCCGGCAGATCCGCGTCTCCCAACCCCGCCGCCGCTCCACTGCTTCTCGTTCTGTGCACTGCCTGGCACTACCTTCCAACGCCGATGCCACCCTTTCCCTACCTCCAGTTCTACACGCCGACCCTGCCTCCCGTGCCAGCGTTGCCACTCCACTACATGTCGTTCCGTGCGCGAGTAGAGGCAGCGGTCGGCATGCACCACCGGCGGAGGTCCGCGTGCAAGCGACAATGCGGTCGCGGCGCCCGCGGTACTCATAGGCAAGCAGTAACGCCGTGACGACATCCTTGTTCCCGTGTGTGAACAGTAGTCACGAGCAGCACATACGGAGCGATGCCTTGTGAACCCCTTCCATCGGCGCCCCCTGCCCACCCCATGTTGGTTGTTCCAGTTAACCTTTTGTTTTTAGGGCGAGATGGGGTAGGATAGAGATGAATATGACATGCGGATCCATCTAGTCGGTGAAACAATGATTATTCCCGGCCGGAATCATTTTTTATCGGTCTGCCAAACATCTCCAGGGTATGATTTAGACCGGAATTCAATAGTTTAAGGTACAAACTACAAGGATTTAGAGTTGATGGTTCATTTTGCCAAACCACTACAAATTCAGGGTCTAAAATAAATATTTTCCATAGAGGAAAGCTTGTTGTTGTATTGTGTTCTTTATACTTTTATATAGGATTCCAGACCGAGACATCTCATTTGTAATTTTTGGATGGCCATATCTGTAGTTATGGATAGAATATTTGTAAAGTTTATGTTGATTCGAAAAGAATTTAACAGATGAAGTCTCGAGACATGGAATGATCGATCTGATTGGTTCATACCATTTCAATTAAGTGAACCATCGTGGGACATTTAATCTAGATCTAAAGGCTATTCTCTACTAATAAGTTACGGATCGGTGGTGTTGGTAGGTCAAAAAAACCGGAACAAATTTTCGTCCATAAATAAACTGAGCGAAAGTGTTTCCACGGTTTGGACCGTTTCTTCTGTCTACTTTATTTCCACCATCGGTCGATCAAGCTATTGCTAAAATACCCGGGAGGTTACGTCGTCGTCCCAAACAAAGTATCCCGGCTAAACCCGAGTCCTTCTCTTCTTTTGCCTTCTCCGAGTCCTTCTGGTTTGATTTCTTTTAGAGTCTTTAAATATGGGAGGAATCTGTTGTCTTGCATCAAATACGATCAAAATCGGTGGAGGCCACAACGGATAGAATCAAAGTCAACAAGAGGAGGTCCTGAGTGAGGAAAGCGCTCCGACGGGCGAGTGATTATCACGCACGATGCGGCAGCGCTCCGATAAAGCCGCCGCAGTCTCCACCCTACCTGACTATCGCGCCGCCATAGGCAGATTCCTCTCACGCCTTCACGCGCCAGCTGTTGTCCCATTCGACGATAATCGGCCTATAGGGGATGGAGGCGATGTAGACGGAGCGGTGATTGGAGAGGTGGAGGACATGCTACAGGAGTATGCTCCTCAGAGAAAGTTTAATAGTATAGTCAGCTGCTGGCTATAAGCCAAGTGCCATGTCATCTATAGTCAAATAGAACTAATATATATAATATTGAGCAAAAAATGTAGTACTTTATCCCACTTTTCACTCTAACAAATTGCCAAGGATCGCGTGCTAGAGCTGGCTCTTGCATAAGATTTCACTCCTCTTCTCTCTCCTCCTCTCTCTCCTCGAACTAAGCAATAAAATACTATTTTAATCCACATGGCCAGCTAACTAGGAATTATTGTACTTGCTCTCAATGAAACAAACGACCTAGTAAGACTGCTCATAGTGGGAGTAACTTAAGTAGTAACATCACACATTTCAATATATTTTGGTGACATGGCATAGCAATAAATGAAGAAAGAGAAGGAGGTGCTAACTAGCTATGTTACCATAACATCACACACCATAAGATAAAATGAGTCTACTAACAAATAAATAAGACTTTGCATGATACCATCTCTAAGTTAATTTCCACTATCAAGGTAGTAACATACACTAGTAGTAACTTATGCATGACACCACCTTATGTTACTCCCCACTATGAGCAGCCTAAGCGTCCCGATGGTAGCCAACTACGGCGCGCGAAGACAACCGAAGCCACAGCTGCTGGGCATGGATTGCTTATTTTCTTCGTGGATATGCCTCTAATTAATCACCCAAAACATTATTAGAGGTGCAGGCCTAGCTGCGTGGGCGGGCCGAGCTGCTGGCCGGGGCCCGGCGAGGTGCGCGCGGTAGGGGAGGATGCAAGGAGGTGGACGCCCACGTTCCCATCGCCTTTTCTTTCTAGGGACGCTAGAGTTTCAGTAAATTCAATCTTATAGTACTCCGTATTACTTACTGAGTCGATGCAATATTTAGATCCTTCAGCTCACAGGAAGGCAAGATAAGAAACTCCCAGGGAGACGAGGTATCTTCGTTGGTCGCACGGATAAGCTGATCAAGTTCATCGTCTTTTTTTTTTCCGAACATCGTCTTAGTTTGAGAGGGATGATTTCTCTAAGGATCATCGGGAGCTCAGATTGGACGTTGCATCATGCTATACCTTGGAGAAGCCCTCTACTCTTGTGGAAAAGATGCAAATCTTTTATCTTTAAATAGGAGCACCCCACTATATGATTTCTCTCAACATGCAAGCTATCCACCTAGGAGCACCCCACTAGCTATACTTCTAGCCAATGCAGCCATGCCACCTCACCTCACCTGCCACCTCAGAAAAAGATCCTTTAGTATTGTCAAATTAATCACTATCAAGTACGTACGTCAGATCTGCCCCTTTATTTTCATGTAGCTTCGCCTCCACCTTAAATTAGTTGGGTTGAATGGTGGCAATAACGCTAATGCATCATGCATGTCATACTAAAATGCACATAGTATTTTCATCTCATAGCCATGAAAACACCAACCGACAATCCCGTTGCTTCCTGCTGACTTGATGGACAGCCCATCAATGTTTCTTCTCCAGCCATTGACGACTGGCGTTTCCTATTCATCTCCTGCATGATCTCCGAAAGAATTGGAAACTGCTGGAGGTATCGGAAGAGTTTCCTCAATATTTATCCTCCTTATAAACTCTGAGCTCTCCCACGCGGTCACGTCAGCTGTTGCCAGTTCGAATCCGCCGGGATTAAACCATGAGCACCCTCCACTAGGAGAAGCCTACGCGCGGGGATGGGTCCATCTCGCCGAGTCTCCACTCTCCAGCGATTCCTTGCCGCCCTGCCCCTCCATCGCCTCCCCCTCCAGGCGCCATGCCACCGCCCCGTCGTCCTCCAGAATTGCATCCCGACATGCTCCAAGACCAATGGTCCGTTCAACTAGGTACGAGCGCCATCTCCTGTTCCATTTGGAGTTGATTTAGTCCTGACGCGTGAGTACCATGTATCCTCTGCACTGCAGGGCACGTGGTTCTCGCTGACGGAGCAGGACCAGCTTCGTTTCCTCGCATAGCAAATGTAGTGATTCAGTAAGTCATGATAACCCTGCCAATTACTTGCATACTTCGTGCCCGTTTTCCATTGTCCCAATTTGTATTGGTCGTGCTGTGCAGGGAGCTATTTTGGTGGATGATGGACAGCATCACTCGTGGTGTTCTCGACTATGTTAGTGCCACTGTTCCAGGTTCCCACAATTTAGTGATTGTTATTTTTATAGATAGTAATATGCACACGGCCGGGCAGCCGAGAAATTTACCTCATATGATTGTGACATATATTGACTGGCCGTACTCTTTATCTTAAGTCATAGTGGCTCACGTGCAAAGATACAACACTTTTTTTTTTGAAATAAAATATATTAAGCAAGCAAGCCGCCTCATTAAAAACCTTCTAGTCCCCTTCGATACCCTGGTAAGGAAAAGAGTGCGTAAGAAACTTGCTGCCGTGGGTTCAAATATTCGGTACAATCTCCAACAGGGTTACATCATGAATAATATCAGGTCTAATAAAATCAGGAGGCCTATCATCCCAAACTAGACTAGTATTATTATCATATCCATGCTTCGCTAAATTATGAGCCACCATATTTGCTTCTCTATGACAATGCTGGAAAATCACCATGTCCATCGTACTGGCTATTTGAAAACAATCAGCAAGCACTGCCGTGTAGGAACTAAACACTTCGGTATCTCCATTGCATGCTTGAATTAATTCCAGAGAATCCGATTCAATATACGCCGAAGAACACCCAATTTGCTCCAGAAACTGTAACCCTCTTAACAGCGCCATTGCTTCTGCCTGAGCCGAACTCATGAGATCATTTAACAAGCAAATCTTTCCAGCTATGGCCTCACCCTTGTCATTTCTCAAAACAATACCAGCAGAACCCGAACCATCCAAATGATAAGAAGCATCAACATTTAACTTTTGATGACCCCTGGGCGGTTTTGACCATTTAACCTCTTTCTCAACAGCAGAATGTTTGACTACACCAAAATTTGCTGCCAAAGCGTTTATAGCAAAAGCCGAACTCTTTGGAGGACTGACATTCTCCCCCTTCACTAATTCCCTACGTTGCCACCAGATGTACCAACAACCAACCGCCAGCAGCTCATGAGTTTTAACATTTTCAAGCCAAGGTACTTTAGAATTTGGGGAACAGAGTATGTGTTCCAAAACAACCGAACCCGATCTGTCAACCATTATTGCATGCTCAATTACAGCAAGTAGACCGAGCTCCCCCCAAACCTGTCTTGCTCGGGGACAACAAAATAGCAGGTGTTTTATATCCTCTGGACCAAGCATACAAATAGGACATTGTGGCTGGACTTTAATATGTCTGGATGCCAGAATAGCCATTCCAGGGACTACACCATGTAAGGCTTTCCATATGAAAATTTTCACCTTACTCGGAACCTCCAAAGACCATAATTTTTCCCATACTGGATTATCTTGCGATGAACCTTGACCATCTCTTCTCCTCACTTGTGATCCGAACTGATGATCCCATTCTATGTAATAAGCAGATTTGACAGAAAAGATATAATTTTTTGTATAGTGCCAAGCAACGAAATCTTCATCCAATTGAGAACTCAGAGGTATTCTTAGTATCCGCTCTGCATCAATATTCAAAAAGAGCATACGAACCAGATCCTCATCCCAGCGATTCGTATTTGGATCAATGAGTTGGTCAACCGTTTTGTACAAAATTTGTCCTCTGCTAGTAATCACCTTTCTCGTCGGACTGGTTGGGATCCAATGATCCTCCCATATATTTACTTTCTCTCATGTACCGATTCTCCAAATATGACCTCGTTTAAAGGTTTTCAACCCCGCAACAATACTCTGCCAGGTATAGGAAGACCCTTTCTTTGGCCCCGCATGTAATAGTGAACAATTAGGATAATACTTCGCCTTCAGAACTTTTGCACAAATAGAATCTGGCTTTGAAATCAATCTCCAACACTGTTTAGATAACATGGCCATATTAAAAGTATGGAGATCACGAAACCCCATACCTCCCTTTCTCTTCGGTATACACATTCTCCACCATGCAAACCAATGCATCCTCCGTTGATCATCTGTATCTCCCCACCAGAAGCTGGCCATTGCATCATTCATATCCTTACTTAGTTGTTTTGGGATTTTAAATACTGCCATCGCAAACACTGGGATAGCTTGGATAATAGCTTTAATAAGAATCTCCTTTCCCCCCGTAGATAAGAACCTCTCTTTCCATCCTTGCAATCTTGCAATGATCCTTTCCAACAAATAGTTAAAAGTATCAGTTCGGTCTAGGCCAACCATAGCGGGCAGGCCAAGATATTTCTCAGAGATAGCTTCAGTCATAATATTAAGTTCCTCACAGACCTGAGCTTTTACCTCCACATCAACATTAGAACTAAAGAAAATGCTACACTTTGCCTCACTCACCAATTGTCCCGAGCTTGCACAGTATTGATCCAGAACTCTTCTCAATGAGGTTGCATTAACTAAGTTAGCCATCATAAGTATCAGGGAATCATCAGCAAATAATAAACGGGAAACTGATGGTGCATTTCTGCACACCCGGACACCTTCAATGCCACGAACCTCCTCTTCATGAGCTAGAGCAGTAGATAACCCTTCTGCACAAATAAGTAATAAATAAGGTGATAACACTTATTTTTTAATAAAAAAAGGATGACAGAAGATATATCTTTAAGGTAACGTAGCTACAACTGTTAACAAAATGATCACCTGCCCTGGGTAGAACAAAAACTTGGTGATGTTAGTACTAGCTCATTCATAATTACTTTGCAATCCAGAATTTGTAAAAGTTAAACTCTATAATATTTAACTAGATATTTAGTAAAAATTATTAACGTCTATATTGTATTTGCAGTATTATAATCTTTACAAAGTGTATTTTAATATTATTATATGCGTTTGACACTATGATAGGCATTAAAAGAATATGTGAAAGTACAAAGCACCTCAACAAAACCGATAATTACAATGAAATTCTTGAGATGTTTTTCGTCTTCAACACCTAGATCACGTCAATGGCGCACTACCACTATTGTTCCTACCTGAGCAGGCATGATGTTGTTGCTTACGGATGAAAAGTCATCGAATGGGTCAAGAAGATGACATCCTTATCGGAGACGAAGAGGGATAAGTAATCATCGATGGAGCTCTTCGATGGTACGGAGATCCCCACAACCAGAAGAAGCATTCGAGAACCTCACAACTCCCACAACCTTCTCGACGTCGCTGTCGAGATGGAGATGAATCCTGGGAGACATTATTGAACGAGGCGCCACCGCCAGAGTACCTCCCCAACAAACCTTAACCCTAACACCATAAAATGGAGCCCTCCCACCGATGAGGACCAAAATCCACCACGCCTCCATGGCCCTAAGGTGGAGAAACCCTAATCCCTTGTGTAGGGACCTCTCGAGACGAAGGGGGTATGCACACGCTTCATTTTGTATATTTTTGGTCAAACCTTAAAAAGTTTGACTTCGACTAAACGTAGAACAACCCGATACAAGACATAAGTGACAGTCAGGTAAGCATAATAGTCTCTTCAATTCCACCAAGATATGTGTTTGATCATATGAGTATGTAATAAAATTAAAATATATTATCGGTGCAACGGAGCAACGAACTAGCTCGAAGAAACAAATCCTCAAAATCGTGGAATTTACGTTGTTTCAGATGTTATAAACATAGTGATTGCCATAAAATGAACAATTCGTGGCAAGTATACATGAAAATGTTCACTTCTAAAATTTATAATATATAAAAGTCGGTCACTATAATAATTTGTAAGGAGAAAATACTAAACTAAATTTGACTTCACATTTATTATTGAAATGGTTGGCATGATACAGTAGTAATTATTCTCCCAAAAATTAAAGATGATTAAATTAAGTTTTCCATGTTTTTTTATTGACCTCGATTTTTTTTCTTCACTAGAGCCACATTGATCCTAATGGCATATATAGTTGTCATCTATTTTCTAGACATTTCTACATATTTTGTTCAGAAATAATATTCATATAATTAAATAACCTCTCAATTTATAAACCATCGAGAAATTCCATGTGTACAAGATAACTAATAAATATTAGTTCCTCTAATCCTTAATAAGTTCTATTGTTTTACTTTATATTTGATTAAAAATACAAAAAATCATCAAATATATTCTGAATCAGATGGAATATTACTTTTATAGAAACTAAAGTTGATGCCCTCGCATTTGCGAGGGCCACTGTGCTAGCAAGATAGCCCTTGCAAATACGAGAGCATTATTGTAGTATTTATTTAGAACAAAATTCTATTTTATATGTATCACCTTTAATGTGTACAGTTTATTTTAGAGAGAGGAATGATTTTCGAAATAGAGAAACAAAACAATCTATTCATGATGCGATTAATATAAAATGACTTATCTTTTGCTGATACGTAGGACAACTAACTAAATAGAATTTTTATTTCTTTCTGTGGAATTTTCTTTATCTCGTCTTCTATACCCATTTAAAAGACACGGTAGTCTGCTAAAATATGGCATATTCAAAATATGAGCATGTACTCCAACTCCAAGTTTGTGCATAGTTTTTATATGAATATTTTGCTCCAAATAAAAGTAATCAACATAAATAGTAATAGAAAATAACATGAGCTTAATTTATATGTTTCTTTATATTGATAGCCAATTTCTGTACCGATGGTTATCTTTTTAGAAAATTTGCAAACCCCTCCAAGGCAGAATTATTCATCGGCAAATCAGAATTTGTCTCGCCGTGAGTTGATGCCCACCTAAAAATATTTATCTATTCATGAAATTTTCGTATAGTGAGAAGAAGTCTCCAACTCTACGATACGTGAATGTGGAACCTTCAGCAAAATATCTTAGAAAATATATTTTCCAAACATCGATATCTCGTTGCATGTTTTGTACACAATTGAAAAATGTGTTTTCTAGTGTCTATATTTTGTAATGTCAACAATGAACAGATATAGGTATACATCAATGATCACTATACTTGACTTCATGCATATATGTATTATGTAGTCATTATTTATACTCAAAACCTTAGCAAAATTTTCCATCATGTTTAACCTAGCTAGCGTTTTTCTTTTGGGCACAGTTAGGGTGAGCCTAAAGTTCCTTTTTTTACTGGCGCAGCTAGCCGGGACCAAACGATTTTCATTCCGGATCTAATAAGCTGCGGAGTTCTATCCATGTACGATCATATTGTTTCTCGATATTAGATCGTGCCAAATAGATTATAGAAATATATGTATCCACTGATGTCTATTTAATCCTATCCCCAAGATTCAAATCTATTCTAGATCCTATTGTTCCGTGTATATATTATTTTCAGCACACATGCATAGCTCGCGTCCTACACCTAGCTAGCGTGTACCATTTCATTCAAATTATTCTTTTCTTTTAATCGGACATAGCTTATTGAAACTTAATATTAAAATTTAAAATATAATATTTTCCACATTAAAACTGTACAATTTTTGATCATCTGAATAAATAATTACTTCCATGATTTAGCTTGATCGTGCGAGTAACTTCCAGAAGAATGATTTACTAAACTGAGTTTACAAAATATTTGTATTTATATTTATGATTTGCATTCAAATTAGAAATGTAGTCGTAAATTTTAAATTGTATCACGAATGAGACTGCCGCTTTTCTGCACCGTTTAGATATGAGTTTCCTGCAACAGACTTATTTTTCGATAATGTATGACATATTGCAATTGCAATTGCCTCTTAAGTTCTTTCGATGGTATTTTGAATGAATTACTTCCTTAATGCCTCGAATAAAAGAAAAATCATCCACATGCATAGATATAAGTATACTAAACTATATACACAAATTGGTTAGTTCATATTTTTTATTCTCTTCCCTCGTTCAACAAAGGATGTTTTAATTTTTTTCTAAATTTAAATTTATCTAGACATGATTTAGTGTATAGATGCATCTAAATTTAGATAAAGTGGAAACACTATTTGTTGAACGGACGAAGTAATACATCTTCCTACATGAAAACACCACGTTCTAGATAGCTAGCCAGCCACGCAATTTCTTTTAAAGCTATCCTGCCATGTCCGATCTTTTATATATGCAAGTTATTGTATGGGAGTCTTTTGTTTCCTGAGATTACAGGAGACCTAGCGACTAAGAGCATCTCCAACAGAGGCTGTAAACTAATGATGCGCTAAAAAAACCGTCAATATACAGCGCGGAACACGCTTTTGCGTCCTCCAGCAGACGCTGCAAAATAGGCTGTGCTGTAAATATTTTAGTGCGCGCGCCAGTTTGCGCTATCTAGAGCGGTATATCTGGCGCGCCGGCTAACGCGCGCTGTATTTTGGCAAAGCGATTCTTCCCACGGCGCGAAAAAAACGACTCTGAGCCTCGCCTCCACGCTGCGAGGAGGAGCTCCGCCGGCCGCGCCCAGCCTTCCGCGCTGCGACTACCTCCTCCACGCCCCCGCCGCCGCCGTGCCCAGCCCGCTCTCCCTCCGCGCGCCGCCGGCGAAGACGCCCTTCCTGCCCCGCCGCCGCCGTGCTCGCCTACCTCCTCCACGCCCCCGCCGCCGCCGTGCCCAGCCCGCTCTCCCTCCGCGCGCCGCCGGCGAGGCGCCCTTCTCGCCCCGCCGCCGCCGTGCTCGCCTACCTCCTCCACGCCCCGCCGCCGCCGTGCCCAGCCCCGCTCTCCCTCCGCGCGCCGCCGGCGAGGACGCCCTTCCCGCCCCCGCCGTTCGCCGGGCCCCCGCCGAGGCGCGCCACCGCCGCGGGCGCGTTCTCCACGTTGCTGCTCGAGGGCCCCGTGCTGCTCTGGGCCGGAAGGCTCTCATCCCCGCGCAATCCCTTCCTCTCCCACGGTATTCTTCCGCCAGGTCTGGTTCGACCTCAAGCTCAACCCTGCCCGCGTCGCAGCCGCTCCGGCTGCGCGGCTGATCGAACTTCCTTGTCGCGCCGCTGGACGGCTTTAGTTCCGTGTAACATGTGCCGCTGGTTCATAATTCGCACTTGGCAGGATCTTTGTTCCGTGTAATCTTGTTTGTTGGAGATGAATGAATGATGCGGCTGTATCCCCGCAATCTCTTCCTCGCTGCTCGAGTTTATTTTTTAGTTGATTTTTTCAGATTTAACTGTGGCATGTTTGATCTTGTTTGATGTATGTATGTTGAAAAAACTTGTTTGTGGAGCTCTATTTTACAGCCTCTGGCGAAGGGCTGTTTTTGGCTTCTTTATTTGCGCTGTAAAATAGAGCCTCCGGCGAGCTTCGCGAGCTGCGTCGCTGCCTGTATCCCGGAACGAGCGCGCTGCAAACGACTTTTACAGCACCAAATTTTAGAGCCTCTGTTGGAGATGCTCTAAGGCGAGGTTGTACGTAGTATCTTTTGTCTTAAACGGAATCTGATCTTGTAGATATGCAGGTTATCCTATGGAAGGTCTTGTTTATCTATACCTAATAATAAAGAAAATAAGGCTTCTTGTTCGTCCGTCAGTTATTGCCCCTGATTTTTGATAGAAATTACAGCTTTGCCAGCGCTTAAGTGAAAAACGATTCGTTTCTTACGCATCCTCACGCCTGGCCGCTATCCGCCCAAAGTGGGCCATTAACTTCGCCGAACGCAGCCCAGCCCATCCACCTGCACGGCTGCACATCGTGCTCAAGCTCCCTGTCCACGCTGCCCCGGATGGCCCTCGCTTTGCTTGCCAAATTCATCCCGACATAAGGAAAAAATTTCAAGAAACGCCTCGATCGCCCTCGCGTCTCCGGTACGAACGCTGCTCAAACACAGGCTGTGCTCGACCGCTCCAATAGGACCGTGCTCGACCAGGCGTCCATTGGGTGTCGTCATAAAAAGAACGCCAGCGGTCCAGCCCCTCAACCGAAATCGAAACCTCAGCTCGAAATCCTGCCGGGGTTGCTGAATTGTTGTTCGAGATTCTCTATTTTTCGGCCAGATTACTGGGGATTTAGAACTCGGAATAATCGAAATCGAAGCTCGAAGTCCCGCTGGAATTGCTGAATTGCGGTTTGAAGTTCTCTGTTTTCCGACTAGATTACTGAGGATTTAGAACTCGGAATTTGTGCTCAATTGCTGGGGATTTACTGGCCATGGCCGCCGCCGCAACTCCGCCTAAGACGGTGCTCCCCGCGTTGGATGGCTTTGGTGACGAAGACGTTGCGGAGGGGGAGGAGCAGTGCTGCACTCCTGCGACGCCCACTCACGCATGGTGGCCTTCCCGAGCGGCGCCCACACCTTCTGCCTCCAGGGAAGCTCACGCCGCTCAGTGGCGAACTACTGCTCCCTGACGAACCAAGGAATCGGAGATAGTTTGGTCTACAACGGCGATGTCAGGCCTTGGTTCATGGAGTCCATCGTGACCCAGCCAGATTCTCCTATTCTATAGTAGAGGTCTTCAGTCATCCTAATGAAATTTCTAGGATTAGCGTGTATTAAGATGCACCGAAGCACGACAAGTTACCTCAAAGAGGCAACAAGCACTGAAAGAAATCACCCTACGTTTTTTAAAGAAATTTTAGTAGAGTCGGTCTCGACATAGGCTTGATCGGAAAACGTTTACGCACCTTGCAAATAGGCTATCGAGTGACATGAGTTGTGATCAAAAGCGCTTACAATAATCTTGTACAACTGCAACTTATAAATCCCAAATAAATGAATATATGCAGGAACAATGCTACTGCACTTCTAAAAACAAAGCATAACAATTCCAAGTACAATTAGTTTCAGAAAGTCACATAGACCGTGTATCATAAGTTCATAGCACCATGTATGCGAGTGGAGCGAGAAGCCGGGGGACAATATCACGACGTCAACGGATAAACCATGGTTTCTCCTTATGGCAAAGTAAGAAGATCATGCGTATTTAAAACAAAAACAAATTGTAAAGCACAATTTAAAAAGGCAAACCATGCATTTTCACTTACAATATTTGCTTGTAGGCGATTGTGAAGGCGAGAATAATTTTTTCATGATTGACTTAACTTGAGGCAACAATGGAAACCGCTCTACCGGCTTCCACGGAAATCCGTCCGCCATGATCCAATCGTGTCGGCAAGGATGATGACCGATGTGTTAAATGTTGCAGCAAACACTGATTAGGTGAAATGGTTCGCCGTCAATATGTGCGGTGAAATAATTTTCCACAAAGAGACACCAATACGATGACCCCGACGGTGAGATCACGGCCACCTTCTCATAGCAAGAGACATGGGAAGAGCAACACATATGGAAATCTCGCTTACAGTTCCGACTAGACAATAATGGTGGGTAGGCATGCGATGACTATGGGCTCATCTTGGACGACGCAACCGACTTTGTAAAGTCTAGGGTGCATGTAGGCGCCTATGCCGATATCACGATGGAAGAACTGGCCGACGTCATGGATGCGAAGGTCACACAGCGAGGACAAGAGGAAAAACCTGCTAATGTATAAGCTTAACAATGGAGATGAGTGACGACGGAAGCACAAATCTGCCCGTAGCAACGCACGGGTAATTTGTCCTAGTTTATTATAAATCACGGAATCTGACCAAGGCAGACATGCAACTTTATTTTTAAACGGACTTGGCCGGTTTATTTTCCATGTCCGATCCATTACGGAGCTGTGTTAAAATCCGATTTGTACCTTTCTCAATGTAAACATGTTAAACGGAATTGAAGATCTGGAAGATCTGACGATGTAAATATGACCAAACATTTGTGTAAAAAATAGCAGAATGGTGAGATTAGAAAATACTCCATGTTGGCTACAATACATGACAAAAGATACTGAAATCTTAAATCATGAACGAAGCAGCAATGAAACTTATTTAAACTCGGACACCGTCAAACGTAGGTATGTAGTAGAAAACCGTTTCCACTAATTAGATAATTTCTCCTTTTGAAATAATATTGTGCTAAAATTTAAATTATTTTAAGCTCGGAGATCACCAAAAATATATTTTGGAAATTCAATCTTGCATATTATCTCCGTGCTATTGTACATTCATATGTTATTCCAACTTTCTTAAATATAACCCATGCAAAAGAGTGCAAAGGAATTGGAAGGACATGGCTGATCAGTGACTTACCGATCTCTGAATCTGAAACATGTGATATATACGTGCAGTTTTTCTGCTACACCGGTCTGCCCAAAACAAAAGGATTGAAGAGCTAATTAGAGTTCTCATCTAAGAAAGACAGAAACTTGACGGCTTGGGATTGGAACGTGAATCAAGGAGAGTTGATGATGTCCTTTGTTGGGATGGATTGGAGAGATGAGTTAGCAATTAGATTGAGTGAGCAATTGCTGCAACATGAGTCATGGACGAGCAGCTTGGGATGCAGAATCTGTACCTTCGGTAAGAGTATTGACGAAGCAGCAGAAGCAAGTGGGGGTCGTGGAGGAAAAGCTCACGGACGTAGAAACGTGCAGGACGAGCTCTACCGGCCGCTCCTTTCGGCGACATCACAACGTGCGACGGCGGTGCGAGCGGCGGGCTGCGCTGCTCCTTCCGGCCACCATCCGTGCTCCTTCCGGCGACATCACGCCACACGGCGGCGGTGCGAGCCATGGGATTTGCCGCTTAGGGTGGCAACACGGCGCGGGCACAATGGCGTGCGGCGGCGCCAGGGTGGCTCCTGATTTGGGAGGAGGGCATGAGAGAGTGCAATAGCTCAGCGTGGAAAGGAACGGGAGAGAAGCTCAGGCGGAGCAAGGAGAGGAGGAAAGGGGATGCAAGAGCGGTGAGCTAGAGGTAGGAGATGCGGCACAGGGATGGCAAGCGGGAGAGGAGAAAAGGGCGAACAAGAAGAGGCGCGCGAGTGAGGCGACGGCTCGGGTTTTCAGACTTTTCACTGCCTCTTTTATATCACCGTTTTTTTACCAGACTTTGCTTCTTTTATATGGGTGGGAAGGTGAAAAACAGACGGTCGAGATTCCCTGCAAGGAGCCATCAGACGATCACAAATTCAAATCGCTGTGGAGGCTCCATGGGGATGCATCATATATACAACTTGGATTATGAGTTCCAGCAAATTGATACTTGAAGGCAGAGTAAAAAATCATATAAAGTGTTTGCTGAAAGATTGATGCACTAGCCAATTGAACCAAAAGTCCGAACTGATGAAAAGAGACTAGGCAGTGTATTTATATTCAACACACACACCCCCCCCCCCCCCACGTCTAGGCTATTTTAGTCCTTAGCGTGGGTTCGGTGTGGGCTGCAGAGTCTTTTTTCTATTGTTTTTAAAACTGCGTGAGCAGGGTCTTGAACTTGAGACCTCTTGGCTCTGATACCATAAAAGATTGCTGCACTAGCCAATGGAACAAAAAGTCCGAACTGATGGAAAGAGACTAGGCAGTGTATTTATATTCAACAAGATGGTGCGGTAGTGTGAACTGCAAAGGTGCCTCCCAATAACGGCACTAAACCTAGCATTCAAGATGTTTCTGGCTACATGACCAAAACTATCGAAAGACACCCACAAGTTGTGATGTTATTAACAATAACAAAAGAAAAAGAGAATAATGAAAACGGATGGTGGTAGAACTGACATAGTATAGTTCATACAAAGTGTGATCCAGCTGACATAATACTCAGAAAGTTCTGAGAGAAAATAGAGATAAAGGACCCCCTGAACAGGTCTAGAGGAATCATTTATATCCCTAATACTAGAACAAACAGAAGACAGACATAAACAAAGGATAATCTAGACATAATGGTGAAATATGATAAGCCGCTATGCTCCAAGAAAAACGAAATTATTCGCCGGTCATAATTTTCTTCAGCTCCCATGCAACCTATTTCATCTTTTACACCACCCAAATCAATCACCACAGAGGATATCAGAATCAGCATCTTGTGTTTTGTTTTGCACCTGGGATATCAAATTTAACATGTCATCAACAATGATTGGGAGGGAAAAATACAGATCCATAAACAGCTAGCATTAATATAAGTGTTGCTTTACAGTTCCATGTGAACCGACTACTGAAAAAAAGACAAAACTTGATAAAGATGTAAAGCTATATAAACAAACTATAGATGAACACAGCAACAAGTGCAACCTTATAAAAATTGTTCTAGTGAGAAATTCACTATTAATACAGTAATAGTAGAAAAAATTTGATCCCAAAATCTCTGGCAATTGACTGCAGTATTGGCCAGTATATTTGCTTCGGTCTCATGCCGATTAAGTAGGTCTCCATGCAATATATCTATACAATACAAGTAACATGTTTTAACACCTCACTATAATCTTCTGGAATCAGCAGGGCCAAGTGTCCACAAAACCGAATGGAATCATGACCAATGGCGTACACTACCGGGTGCTACATCTTATTTCAGCCGAGTTCAGACTAACCACCCAAAGGCACACTACCGGGTGCTATATCTTATTTCGTCTGAGTTCAGATTAACCACCCAAAGACACACTACCGGGTGCTATAGCTTATTTTGGCCAAGTTCAGATTAACCACGCAAAGGCGTACACTACCGGGTGCTATATCTTATTTCGGCTGAGTTCAGATTAACCACCCAAAGGCGTACACTACCATGTGCTATATCTTATTTCGGCTGAGTTCAGATTAACCACCCAAAGGCGTACACTACCATGTGTTATATCTTATTTCGGCTGAGTTCAGATTAACCACCCAAAGGCGTACACTACCATGTGCTATATCCGATATGATAAATACCAGCCCACCCTCCACCAAGAAAATATGAATTAATCAGGTAAATTATCATGTACTGGAAGTCAGGAAGGAGTAAAAATAAAATACAATCAGTTACCTGAAGCACCTTTCAGATATTTGGAGATCCTACTTGCACAGTAGCCTTCTTGTAAACCAAGAGTTCTCATCTATAATCTATAATCTATAATCTATAATCTATAATAATAATAATAATAATAATAATAATAATAATAACTACTTAAAAAGGCAAGAACTTTGCAGGAACATTTGATCCTATCCATCCATGCTTTCAGATCCGACGAACAATATTGTTCCAATGACATTGCACTTTCTTCCATATTTACTACTGCCAATAACGCACCATTTTTCACCTAATCAGTTTTATATCCCGCTAATCCCGGCGTCCCACCATCCACATCTCCTCAGTCCTCGCACGATTGTGTGCGCTCCGCCTCGAACCCGCTCATCAGACCAGGCTGTCCTTATCCCTCGCTGTGTCTGTTCCTCGGTCGTACAAACACTCCATGGAACTGCCCACGGCCGCCGCCTCCCGCGCCCCTCCCTCCGCTGGTAAATAAGCCGCTCATTGGAGCGGAGCCGCTAACAGCCGCTACCTAGCGCGCAATCTACGGGCCTGACACGCCCCGCCCTCACCCACTGCCATCTGCAGTACAGACCGCCCGCGACGCAAAAAAATTCTTGCAGTATTCGTTTGCTTGCGTCGGCGTCTACAACGGCCAGCCGGAGGACTCCGTCGTAGTGTACTTCAACTACTAACGCCCACCAGAACTGTCGCGGGTGCGGCTCAATTAGGAGCTACTGCAGAACGAGGCATTGATTTACAGTGGTCAGGGTTCGCAGATTCAGCTTAACTTCTTCCATGTCAACTATGTGAGTTAATAAATTAAATAAATATCTCTTAGTGGCATGCATCTCAATTCTGCACACTACTAATAGCTACATGTGGTCATTCTTCATTTTCTTGGCACCTTTGGTTGTTCTGTTCAGTTTTGGTAGTCAATTGTGAAAATGAGCTTAAAATGTATGGATTTGTTTTCACAAGCTAGGTTCATACATTAGCTAATTGGAACATTAGAGGACAGAGAACATAGAAATTTGTAAATAAATGTATTAATGTGACTGGTGGAAAAGTAATGACATGTTTCCCTCTAGAGCCTAAAAGATATCTTTTCATGTCGGTAATATTAAGTATCCATATTAATCTATCATACTAAGTCACAATCCCTTTTCTTTTCTCTAATTATTTCTTTTGAGGATTTTGTTGATTACGGAGGTTTACTTCTAAGCTTGTTTGCGCCATGATGCTAGCCTTAAGATTCTGGACCCCATGACATTGAAATAGCAACATGACATGCAAGCAGATCAACTGCTTTAAAATTTCAACAAACATGCTTATATTACATTTTATATATTGGTAAGACGTGCGTTGCACGTGCGTGATTACTAGTGGAGTTAAACTCACCAACTTTCTGGACAGTCTGGTTCCTCATATCAACAACAAGCACCCATGGTATGTGGGTGTTGTCACGTTAGTCAATCTTGGCAAGTAAGTAAACGATGCCATCATCTTGCAGGCTCAGTTTAGGTAGGCCAATGTTGAGAGTCGACAAGGTTGGCTGAGCTGTACCCTCATCAACCCGCAGCTTAGGCAGCGACGATTCCGGCATTTCAGTGGAATTGAGGAGGTAATCCATGTGCCAATCATCTGAGGTGTAGCTCACAGTGTTGATGCTCCATACTGCAACCTTCCAAGTATAGAAAGTGGAGGACATGTCTCCCTCGAGACGACGATACTGCAGCTCGACATACTTGATGAAACCACCAACGACGGCAATGTCCTGAACAGACTGTGGATTGCCAGAGCCCAGATAGTTGGTAAGACTTATCGGCGGTGGCAGATATAAGGTATGAAGGGTGGGGCGGTTGTCAAGCACATCACATAACATGATCTTACGCCAAAGATCAACCCAGGCCACTGTGCCTTTATCTCCTCCTATGGTGAGTGTCTTGTATGTTCTGTGTTTTGGATATGAATTAAGTACCACCGGCACGTTGCTCCATGTTTCTGTATCAGAGTGATACATAATGAGTGCAGAAGATTTTGTATACCCGAATCCGCGAGATTGTGCGGCAAGGATGTAGTCGCAGCTGCTGCAGCGTGCTCCTCCTTGCTGGTGACTTGGCTGCCTTTCCTGCACTTGCGCACGATGGCAACCGAGTCGTCATTGAATTGGTGGTAGTCGGGATGCGGGAGGTGCTGGAGCGAGGGGACGCTGGCGTCGTACATGAAGTATTCTCTTTCCGAGTGTATACTAATATCGGATGGATCAGTACCGATGACGAGGCGGATGAGAACGAGGCCGCCGTCGGTCTCCGTGGCGATGATGTGGGGCTCGACGGCGAATTCGGTGTGGTCGAAGGCGGTGGCGTGGACGCACATGTAGGAGACGAGCGGCGGGTGGGCGATGCAGAAGGTGACCTTGAGGTTGCCACCGAGATCCCTCATAGCGCATTAGGCCGTGGTGGCGTTGTCGCGGTCCGCGAAGTAGGCGTATGGCTCGATGAGGACGAAGGGTGGGCGCTCGCCGTCGTCCGGGTGGCCATAAGAAGGAGGGTTCAGGTACGGGTACTCCTCCTTTTCGTCCACCGCTTCCTCGCTTACAGATTGATGGTCCTCTTCATCCTCTTCTGCCATGAGGACATCGTCGTCGTCGTCGTCGTCGAGGTAGCCATAAGCAGCAGGACTATCTAGAACCGCGCCGTCCATCGATCCCGGACCGATTGCCGAAGCTTCTGCCGATCTTACGGTTGGTGGATGGATTGAAGTGGTGGAGGGGACGCTGGGGCGAGATCCAGACAGAGTCGATATGCGATTGCAGTCGGAGTGAAGGCTGTCTCTGCCAGTGCCTCCTCCTTGTAACAGAAATAGATTAGATGGGAGAGAGATGGAGGTGAGGCGATGACCTCCATGGGTCGATCACCATGTCATATATATAGAAGCCAATGCGGCTAGGGTTTACAAGAGATAAACATCAACCCTAACCAACTATTAGATACTAACTAACTTGGTAGCTATCTAATCTAGGCTAAGAGCCGTACGTTAGCTGTACAATCCTAACCATCTAACAACCTCCCTCAATCTCAACGTGGTACTACCATGTTCAGATTGTTTCTAAACTTTACAAATGATTGTACAGCAAGAGGTTTAGTCAGTATGTCCGCGAGTTGATCATGTGTAGAAACGAATAGCACATTGAGAGATTTGCGTGCCACCCTTTCTCGGACAAAGTGGTAGTCTACTTCGATATGCTTGGTTCGAGCATGAAAGATGGGATTGACCGCCAAGTAGGTTGCGCTGAGATTATCACACCATAGACTTGGAGCACGTCTCAAGAAAATCCCAAGTTCTTTCAACAGCCCTTGAATCCACATGATTTCAGCTGTCGCATTTGCCACTGACTTGTACTCGGCTTCTGTGCTTTCTCCATGAAACAAGGTTGGATCCAAGAAACACTGCATGCCCGCCTGTTGAACGCCGATCATCCGGACACCCTGCCCAATCGGCATCAGCAAAACCACTGAGTAATAGGGAAGAGGACTTCTGAAGTGAGAGCCCGAAATTCTGTGTTTGCTTGAGGTAGCGTAGAATCCGTTTCACAGCAGTCCAATGGACATCTGTTGGAGACTGTAAAAATTGACAGACTTTGTTGACGCTGAACGAGATATCAGGTCGTGTTAGAGTGAGGTACTGCAGTGCCCCCACCACACTCGTCCAGCCGAGAGAGCTTCTCGCTAGTAACCATCGGTGTGGATACTCCCTTTGCTTGTTGCATATTTGTACGTGTAAGCAAGTCTGTTATGTACTTTTTTTGAGCCAAAACAATACCGTCAGGAGTGGGCTTCACTTCTATGCCAAGGAAGAAACTCAGTGTGCCGAGGTCTTTGATAGGGAACTCCTTGCGCAGCTGGCCGAGGAGCTGATCAGCTGCCTGCACATTGGAGCTTACGACAATGATGTCGTCCACGTATACTAGCATGAAGATGGTGACCGTCCTGTGGCTGTAGATAAACAAAGAGACATCGGCTTTGGAAGGCACAAATCCGAGTTCCTGCAACTTCCCGCTGAGCCGTGCGAACCATGCACGCGGCGCCTGTTTTAACCCATACAGGGATTTCTCGAGCTTGCACACGTGCTGAGGATGGCGCCGATCAATGAAGCCTGGAGGCTGAACCATATAGACCTCCTCCTCGAGGTAGCCATGGAGAAAGGCGTTGTCGACGTCGAGTTGCCGCATGTGCCACCCCTGCGTCACGGCGAGGGAGAGGATGACACGAATAGTGGTAGCCTTGACCACGGGGCTGAAGGTGTCGTCGTAGTCGATGCCGTGACGCTGCTTGAACCCTTTGGCAACGAGGCGTGCTTTGAAACGCTCAATGCTGCCATCGGGATTTTGCTTGACATTGAAAACCCACCGGCTGTCGATGAGGTTGACGCCAGGTGGTGCAGGAACGAGGCGCCAGGTCTTGTTACGATGCAGAGCTGTGAGCTCGGCGTCCATGGCGGCACGCCAGCGCGGGTCGTCCAGCGCAGCGGCGAGAGAAGGAGGTTCGAGGTCCTCTGAGCGCACGACAGAGTATGTGACCGTGCCATCCGTCCGCTGTTTCGGCATGGAGATGCCGCTCTGAAGACGCGTGCGCATCGTGTGCGTGCGAGGAGCCGCGGGCGGTGAGGGTGGTGCCGAGTCACTCGGCCCACTACTAGCTGTTGACGAAGCCGGGGACGAGGAGTCTTGGGCCGAGCTGCTGGAGCTGGAGGACGCAGAGCCAGGCTCCCCGTCTGCATGTTAATCGACGTCTGCTGCATGGCGATCGTCGTCAGTGGTATTACCTGCACGCTGAACAACAGCAGGAACAGGCTGGTTTTGCACATTAGTCAGAAGGTCATTAGCACAGGAAACGCTACTGCCATATGAATTTGTGGAAACGGAAAAATGCTTTGAGAAGGGATAGATGTGCTATCAAAAATGACATCGCGTGAGATATACACACGCCCGGTCTCCACATCTAAACACTTATAGCCTTTGTGATGACTACTGTACCCGTTGAAGACGCACTCTTTAGAGCGAAAGCTGAGTTTGTGTGCATTATAAGGCCTAAGGAGTGGCCAACATGCACAGCCGAAGGTTTTCAGAAGATGATAATTTGGTTTTTCCTTATCTCCTAAGAGACGTTCTAATGGGGTGGCATTATCAAGAACACGGGTAGGAAGCCTGTTGATGAGATACACGGCAGTATAAAAGGCATCATCCCAGATGTTAACGGGCATTGATGAATTGGCAAGTACGGCGAGACCGGTTTCGACAATATGCCGGTGCTTGCGCTCGACGGAGCCGTTTTGTTGATGAGTATGGGGACGGGAGATGTAGTGCATAATGCCATGATCAAGGAAATATTTGTGGATTCGACGGTATTCCCCTCCCCAATCAGATTGTACACATTTAATTTTGGTGTCAAGAAGAAGTTCGACATGCTTTTAAAAACGAAGAAATATGGATTCAACATCAGATTTAGCATGCAGAAAGTAGATCCAGGTGTATTTTGTGAAATCATCAACAAAGCTAATGTAATATTTGTAGCCACCAACAGAACAAATTGCAGGACCCCAAACAAATGTGTAAATAAGCTCCAAAGGAGCGGTTGAAACATGATTTGATAGTGGAAAAGGAAGTTGATGGCTCTTGGCCATTTGACACGCATTGCACACTCGTGCATGCTCGGAATTATTACAAAAGGGAATTTGATTGAGTCTCAAGATGGAGTTCACCACTTGAGATGATGGATGTCCTAATCGCCGATGCCATTGCTCTTTGCTAGCCTTGGCTACTGAGAACATGGCACACTTGCCGGCGTTTATTTCTGATGGATGAATGGGGTAGAGTCCTGCTTCACACCTGCCTTGGAGCACACTTCTCCTCGACTCCCGATCCTTGACAACAAAATGATACGGATGAATTTCAATAAAAATATTATTGTCTTTGGCGAGTTTGTGAGCGGAAAGGAGATTTTTGGTGATGTGGGGAACATGAAGTATATTGCGAAGAGAGAGGGATTTGGCAGCAGTATTTAAAGTACTATGACCAACATGAGAAATATGCAAACCTGCGCCGTTGCCGACGTGGACACGCTCGTTGCCGTTGTAGGCCTCCCTCACAGCAAGGCGATCAAGGTCGCTCGTGATGTGATCAGTTTCCCCAGTGTCCATGTACCAAGCAGGGTCGACGTTGTAGCCGTAGGTGGCAGCGTTGGCGGAGGGCTCTTCATCGTTGTAGGCGTGGTTGTAGCGGTTGTAGCAGCGGATCGCACTATGGCCAATCTTGTGACAGATTTGACACACAGGACGCGGTGCACCAGAGGTGTTCGCGCCAGCTTGCCCTTGTCCGCCGTTGCCACGTCCCTGTGGCGGCGCGCCTCGGCCGCCACCACCACGACCCTGGCCGCGTCCACGGCCACCGTTGCCGCGACCGCCTCCTCCCTGCTGGTTGCCGCCGCCGCCTCCATTGTTGGGGCGCCCACCTTGCTGACGGCCAGTGAAGTTGGCGGAAGGCCCGCCAGTGCCGAGTGTGATCTCGGCGTCATGCTGCTCGTGGCGCTGCTCGAAGGAGAGGAGGTGGGAGTATACCTCGTCGAGCGTGACATTGTCGTTGCGCATGGTGAGGGAGGTGACGAGGGCGTCGTAGTCCGGGCCGAGGCCGGCCAGAATGTAGGAGATCTTCTCCTCGTCGCGCAGGGGCTGGCCGATGGCGGCCAGCGTGTCCGCCAAGGTCTTCATCTGGCGGAAGTAGTCGGCGGCCGAAGTGCCCTTCTTCTTGGCCGCGCACAGCTGTGAATGTATCTGGATGACCCGAGCACGGGATCGAGAGGAAAACATCCCCTCAAGCACAAGCCACGCATCACGTGCCGTGGCGGCGCCCATGATGGACGCGAGAACTTCCTCGGTGACGGTGGCGAGGAGGCCACTCAGCACCGTCTGGTCGCGCACGAACCAGGTAGCGTAGTCAGGGTTGGTGACCTGAGTTGTCACCGCCTCATCGCCGGTGCCGACAGTGCTGGCGACGGTTGGGGACGGCGCAACGACGCTCCCATCGATGTGGCCGAGGAGCACGTGGCTCCGGAGATGAGCGACCATCTGAGCGCGCCATGGCATGAAGTTGGCATAGTTCAGCCGGACGGTGACGGAGGAGGTGACTGGCATTGGCGGTGCGATGGTGGAGGAAGAAGAGGCCATGAGCCGAGTTGGCTCTGATACCATGTAACAGAAATAGATTAGATGGGAGAGAGCTGGAGGTGAGGCGATGACCTCCATGGGTCGATCACCATGTCATATATATAGAAGCCAATGCGGCTAGGGTTTACAAGAGATAAACATCAACCCTAACCAACTATTAGATACTAACTAACTTGGTAGCTATCTAATCTAGGCTAACAGCCGTACCTTAGCTGTACAATCCTAACCATCTAACACTCCTTACGCCTCGTTTGGTGCCAGAAGTGTTTGGGCCGTTTTTGCTCTTACTCATGCAATGGATGGATTCTGATTTGTAAGGTTTTGTATTCTGATTTCTGTCCTCCTATGATTTTGCTTTGCCCTGCTGTAAAATCCTTGCGGATTGAATCTTTTCCCAGAGTTTAGGAGGCTATCAACCAAGGTGCGCATTTTCGGCAGTCACAAGCCTGTTCACGGAAAGGAGGACGACAGTCCAAGGTTGGAGCTCATATTAGGTGTGAACTTCCTATGTTCTTCTAGGAAATCAAAGGAACTAAGCCTTTTGGATTTGTTTGATATGATAGAAGGAGCTTGCCATCACCAGTGACCGGTCACCGCTGCTGACGGCGTCTTCCCTGCAGCGGCAGTAGTGACGTTTCCCTGGCGGTGACGGCGGCCTCCGATGGTAGCCCTACTGGTATTCTCCCTGCCTGTAGATACAGATTTGTGAGGTGGTTCGATCTACAATGGCGTGGTCAGTCCATTCTGTGGCTTCCCTGATGGTGGTCATGTATCCCTCAAGCAACGCCTCAGGTGACATCCTTTTGACCCAATGGAGGCAGATTCCAGCTTCTCGAGGAGATTGTTTTGCAGCAATCTTGTGACACAATAACAAGAATATGAAATATGCTGTTATTTCTAATGTGATGGGGACCTCCCTGTTGGTCTTGTGCGGTAGATGTGGTATATCAGCATGAGGAGCTCCTCTTCAACGCTCAAGGGGAGAAGCGGGTGGCTTGATTGCTGTTGGTACTATTTGATATATCCCATAATTTTGTTACTTTTTTTTTGAAATGGGTTGACCCAACCTCTGCATCGCAATGATGCATACGGCCGCTTTTATTGAACAAAAAAATCCAGTCTTACAAAAGAGCGTGTGGGACGTCTTATTACAAATCACGGACCGCAAAGGGTCTCAACAAAGATGAGTCATCGAAAAAAGGAAAAAAAACATGAAGCGCCTTTGCATCAACATATCAAATGCCGGTCAACACGTCATCCGCACCGGTTGTAGAAATCCCGTGCAACCGTCTCCAATCGGTTGCACCTAATATACAAAGCCGGACGCTCGTCCTCCAACTGTAGATAAGACCACGTACGGATCGAGTGGGTAACCAAAGGGATAATGTAATGTCCCAGGTTTAGAGACGATCGAGGGGTAGAATTTAGAAAAGGATGTGCATTGCATCGTAAAATCTGGGGAAATTTCGCGCTTTTAAAGAAAAACTGCATCGAAGGGGGACAAGTTTCTCTCTCGACACCTTACAGGGTTAGGGTTTCGAGAGTGCGATAAACTTGGACCTCAATTAACTCAACTAGGGTTTTCGAGAAGAGAGGAAAACATATGTCATCTCAATTTAAGTTGCATGATTGAATTATAACATTATGTGTTTGAATTTCAAAATTCAAACATTAAACAAGAATATTATAATCCAATTATGGATAATTCAATCAACAATTAAATAAATAAGATATTGGAACAATAGAAATTATAATTTAAACTCATTAGAGAAAACCTTGAGCTTTATTGATAATCACAAAAGATACATTGTCATTTACATTATCCAAATTGAATTATGAATATTACAACTCATTACAGGAATTAAATGGAAAATAGAAAAGGAAAAGTACAAGTAAAAGTAAATTGCTAAACTAAAAAGGAAAGTCTTCATGATTTGTTTGAACACCACTTGATTGATCTTCTTGATCGTTTTTCCAAAACCTGCAAAAGCAAACAACAAAGACAAATCAAACAGTTAAGCCAAGTGGTAAAACCACTTGGCAAGTTAGTCAAAGAAATGGAATGTGGGGTGGATATTATCAAACTAGCCGAGCTGATCCATTCACAGCTCAAGTCCCAAGCCACACACACAGGCAGCTCACACTGCATGTGTGCATGCACACCAGCACACACACAGCCAGAGGAGTCACCAAAGTGACCAGGCACTGCTGTCGACCAAGAAAGCAAGGAGAAGGCCATATAAAACCTTTTCACAACCAAACCCTAACTGTTCATCGACAGCAGCTTCACAGGGTAAGAACAGGAAGCACAGGAAGAACACCAAAGCTCTTCCATCCATCCAAAATCATCAAACCATCCAGAACAGTTCCAACAGGAACTGTGTTGTTGAGCAAGTCACCAGGAGAAGCATCACAAGCCAGCAGGAGGAGCAGGGCAAAACTCACAAAACCACCAGAAGCAAAACCTCTACATCAGCAACTTATCTAGGAGCTGGAGTGAGGTATACACAAATGATCCTGAGCAAAACCCATGTTTTGCTCATCAATAAGCATACACATGCATCATAGAAGCAAAGAAGGGTAGAACCCTATTTGTATCATCATGTGGCTGCAAAGCCATTTGGTGCCAGCAAACTAATGACCTAGCTAGAAGGAAAATCACCAAGGGAACATTGGTTTTGTCAACACAGTGACATAACCAAAGAAATCCATCATGGATGGATCCTATCTAGTCAGTCAGAGTCACAAAGCACACATATAGCTTGCTAAACCATCAGAGTATTAGACAATTAATTGTCCAGTATGATTTCAGCATCAAATAAACTAGCAGCCTATGGAAGACTACCAAGAGCTTGCATAGAAGCATCCAATAAAGGTAGGAGCAACCATTTCTAGCAGATCAAGTCTGCTAGGGTCACAACAGCTACTTAACCACACAGTAAAGCTTACTAAAGCATCACATCATCACCCAATAGGGTTCAACATGAGCTAGGGTACCCAACCAGTGGTTGGCATCCCTCTAGCTCTATTAAGTTCACTTATATGATCATTACTGCAAAGCAGTTTACATCATTTATCCATTTAATGAATCAAAACAACATAGACAAATGTAACAGTTAAGTAAATCATGCACCAGGCCTTGCTGATGATCCTATGGATCATTGCAAGCAATAACAGGGGCTTGAGCAAGCATAGGTATGCACCAGCACAAGCCAGTGTGTCACACAGACACAAGGAGGAGCATCAATGAGTCATAAGTCATAAGACAACAACCATCACCAAGCAACTGATGATCATATGATCACCAGAACTTGGCAGAGCATGCTAGAACCTAGTCCAGCACCTATCCATGCACCATACATATCAAATAGCCACAGCTTATGATGAATTGCATCATAGATATTCAAATAAATCATATCTAATTGTATCCAGAAGCACATCAGCAAAGGAATGATGCATCTAGATGACAGACAAGTCTAATAGAGCTTTGCCATAAGCTAGAGCTCAATGAGCAACAACCAAGAGCACTGGCACTTGCCATGGGCAAGGATTCTTCACAGAAACCAAGCCAGGGGCAGATAAATGAATACATAGCAAAGACATAGCATCATTAGCAGTAACATGAGTAGCTGCAGACAAGAAATACAGGCATAAGCAAGCCAGTAACATCTAGGATCACACAGAACCATGCATAAGATGGAGAGAGCAGCAGCACAGACATGGTCACAGCAGTAACATCTTAGGCGAAGGCAGGGAGGTAGAAGCACAGCACACAGCAGGCAGCACGGCACCATGGATGCCAAGGCATCCAGTGGTGGAAGAGGAGGAAGAACAGATGAGAGAGAGAGAGAGTAGAGCACACACCTGGGTGAGAAGGCAGCAGTCGCGGCCATGGCGGCACGCGCCGGGCAAACGGCAGCGCCAGGCCAAGCCAAGCCAGGCCACGGCAGAGCCGCAGCACCCAGCACACCAAGGCGGGGCTCACGGCGGCGCCATAGCCCCAGGGACGCCGGTGAGCGACGGATCGCCACAGATCCGTGCGACCGAGACGCAGCGAGGTTGGGGCGAACGGAGACGGCGGCGAATCACAGATCGACGCGGACCAGAAGGTGCGCCGTCGAACGGCGGCTCGTTTGCGACCGATCCCATCGCTGGAGATGACCGGAGGTGGCAGGAACAAATCGGCGACGACGCGAGCGACGCGAGCGTCGTGGGAGAGAATAGGGTTAGGGTTTCTGCGAGCGAGAGAGGAAGGAGACGAATGAGGCCGACCGAGCCGGACCGAACGGGTCGATTCGACCTAACCCGTTGGGCTCCACTGACAAGTGGGCCTAGGGGCAAATCAGTCTTTTCACAATTTTGTTAGAACCGCAAACTTTGAAAATGAATAGAAAATGGTTAAGAATTCTAAAAAAAATGCAAATCACTCAGAATAAAATTCTCTATCATATTAAAATATGTATAGAAATTATTGAGACAATTCAAAATGAGTCATATTTAACTACAAAGAATTAATCATTAAAAATCAAAGCTTATATTTTTAATGATAAAAAAATAAGTCCATAAATACTTTTGGACTTTAAAAAAACACCTTGACAACATTTCAAGGTAGTATTTTACCCTAAACAGAGTATTCCTAAATTGTTCTTAGTAATTACCTCTTACATGAAATATTAAAGCATCGGGAAGGGGGGAACAAACCCTAAAAGCTGAACCATGCACAATTGCTTCTTTAACCATTGCCCTTATCGTACAATGATGCTATTTTTCAGCAACAGAGGACAAGGGTCAGTCCACACCATTGAACTGCAACACTTTGCAGTCTTCAGGCAAGTTCATCGCTTGCTCATGTCATTTGAGTATTTTTATCAAATTACTTGCAAAGTACTATACTTATCACTCTTGCATGAAAAGCAAAAGTATTACTTTCATAACTATGAATATGATTATGTGGTTGGCATACCAGCCGCAATGACTTCAACGAGTACACAAAGAATTTAACATGTCTCACATATATATTGCACTTAGTTAGCCATCTTCGATTCTCAAGAACAAAATATATACTCATACATATGGTCGTGTGAATTGAATTTTTCTGTAGAAATACATAGATTTTGTAAAAAAGAGTAGAAATAGAAAAACATAATACTATTGTCGTGCCAATTTGAATTTTCCAAAACCAGAGATTTAAAATATACGCATAAGGAGTATGTTTCGAAACGGAACAAATGTGACCAATAACAAACCAGTCTGGTTGGTGTCGTACGTTGAGAAATAGATTATGGATGCTATAAGTGCACCTAGGTCAGCTCAAAACATAATAGTATTGTTCATGCCAATTCAAATTTTTCGAAACCGGAGATTTAAAATATATGCATAAGGAAAATGTTTTGGAACGGAACAAATGTGACCTCTAACGAACGAGTCAGTTTGCTGTTGTACGTTGAGAAGTAGTGTCTGGATGCTACATGTGCACCTAGGTCAGCTAGATGATTTATGTGTATGAAATCTACGTTGAATATAGATATATAGATATACCAAGCTGACTACAAACTTATCCAAAAAACACTTCAAAGCTGATTGTGTAAGCTTTTAGCTAATGCTTTTGTGTGTGTCAGGACATACGAGTGATACAACCCAAGAATATTGTGGCATATATATAACAAAGGCAATATACGAATAAAAGGAAGCCACCGCGTTTTCCCACATGTGCTAAATAATCCCGTCCGTTTACTCTTTGTTAACTACGTACATTAATCTTGAAAATTTCAAACATATTTATAAGGAATATTTTTTAGGATGGAACAATAGCAACCGCTAAAGAATGTAAAAAAAGAGTCTAGATGCTATACAACAAGCACTCAGACTAGCTACAAGATTTACGTGGATGAATTCCCGTGCCAAATATAGATACAGGCACGCGAAGCTAACTCTAAGCTGGTTATGTCTGCATTTGGCTTATGTGTGTGTGCGCATGTCACGACACACGAGTGATACTACCTCAGAATATGATGGCATATATTTGAAAGAAATGACGACATATGAGTAATACTATCTAACAATATAGTGACACGTATATATATGAGAAAGGCAATATACATATGACATATGTGCTAAATAATCTGACCCATTCACTCTTCATTAACTACGTATATTAACGCTGGAGATTTAAAATATATGCATAAGGAGTATTTTCTAGGACGAAACAATTATGATAGCTATAGAACTAAAAAAGAGACCGGATGCTATACGAGCACTCAAACCAGCTAGATGATTTATGTGGATGAAATCCGCGCGGAGTATAGATATAGGTAGACAAAGCTAACTCTAAGCTGATCTGTGAGATGAAAAACTCCGAAGTTTGATGTGTCTGCATGATACTATCATAGGATATGGTAGCATATATTTTGAAAAATGACATTGTGGCAAGAAAATATATTAAAGGCTTAAAATAAATTGATTCGTATATACGTCCATTTAAGTATGAATAGTATGTATTAAAGTAATAAAAAATGTAACGTGTTGTAGTTGAACTAACCTCTCAAATTCTGAAAATTTATATGGAAAGTTGCTTTCAAATAGTTCGGATCCTAAGATCTACACATGCCATACTACCAAACTAGATAAATTCTCCAAACTAGCGATGAAAAAAAAGAACGAGCCATGAGAACCCCTATCTCAGAAAATTACTATGCGGTAAATATGGATCCATACAAAAACTTTGACCCCAATATTTCAATGTGTTAGTGTTAAAGAAGCAACTAGGTTGCTACATGGACCATTCTTCTACATCTATATTTCACACTAAGTACAAATCCAAATTTTTAATTTTACATAACAATTTAATATCATGTAAAATGAGACACCTGTTAATTTTACATTATTTAAAAATTGCCTAACAATTGCTCGCCAAATAAAAATAATTAAATATGATTTCTCCAGAGTATATTTATTTGGTGGGAATTGGGGCTAGAAAATGTATTATGTTTCATGAAATAGAATATAAATAAATTTATTTCCATCATAATCTTGACATAGTAAAGACAATAAACATCACTCTAAGATAAATAAAGATGATACCCTCGCAATTGCGAGGGCCACTATGCTAGTTACAGTAAAAATAAAAACTTAGGCTCTTGGAAAATAATCATGGCAACAAGGTTTGAGAGCTCCTATGGGTACAAAAGACAAATTCGTAGATCACGCTGGTATCCTTGTAGGGTAAAATATCTCTTTCCGCATCCGTCAACCGTGTAGATACCTCCATAAAAACGTCGCAATCCTCCACATGTGTAGAGACGACAATAAACGGAGCTAGGGTATGGGTACGGGTAGAGCCATCCCATACCCGTACCCATCGCCTTCAATTTTACCCGTCACCTGTACCCATACCCGTCAACGGGTACACATTTTTCCCATACCTGTCACCCGGCTGGGTAAATGGGTACCCACGGGTAAAAAATACACGCGCTTACAACACATCAAATTGATCAAAAGAATATGACAGGAGGTGAAGCAATCCTAAATATAGGTCTAATCCTCACTAACCTACCAGCGATTGTGAGATTGGAAAGCGTGAGGTTCAGCCTAGCAACATGAAGGTTGTGATTAGGGGAAAATTGAGTAGTTTAGACTATTAAGGCGGCCCACATATCAAATTTAGATGGGTAAATGGGTATGTGGGTATGGGTTCTACGATCCCATACCCGCACCCACTCTATCCGGTGGGTAAGATATTTTCCCATTTACGAACCCATGGGTATTATTTTTTCCCATACGTACTCCTATTGGGTTTTTACCCGGTGGGTACGCGGGTCATGGGTACCCATTGCCATCCCTAAACGGAGCGGAGATGTGCACCGGTAAATGACCTGCACAAGAGAAGTATTTTTATCATTAAAAATCTTGTCATTTCTACATAAACATAGCGACCAAATAAGGCAAACGCTCCCACCTTAAATATAGGATCCACACCATTTGAGCTAATTACCGAAAATATTCACGACCCTTCTTAGTGGATACAAGGTAGAGCCTTTCTGGATGACGGACTATATAGATCTAGCAAATTTGTACTGGAAGATTAAGTATTTTGTAGCCTCGTCTTGGTGACGGAAGACACACGTTTTACTTCCATGCCAATTAAGTTTTGCAAGGTTATGTCCGGTAAGAATTACACCTCGATGAAGATACCATGCGAAAATCTTAGTTTTGAGCAGGATTTTCATCATCCAAATTTTATTATTATTATCAAGTGGCAACTTCGGTTGGATTAGAGCTTTGTACATAGAATTCAGACATAATTTTCCACTCTTACGTAGATTTCATCGAAATTCATCGGACCCCTTCTCCAAATGGACCAAAGCCAAAGGTTGTAGCAAAGCATTCCAAGATGCTAGCCTAGGGCCAACGAGATCTCTTTTAAACGACACATTTGGTGGTGAAGTTTCCAACACCTTAGCGAGCGTATCGCTTTTGTAGCGCACAATGTGTTACAGTGCCAGATATTGTTCTCGAAGCGTGATCGTTAACTAGCCATTTTTTCTCTGAAAACCTAATTTCCGAGCCATCTCTAATTGAGAAAGAACCATATGGGAAAAAAAACTTCTTCGTTGCCACAAGACCAGCTAAGAAGTGTGAGTCTCCTAGCACAGTGGCCCGCGCACATGCGCGGACAACCATGTAAACATGCCTATATTTTTACAATTAAAATTTCATCCAAGAACAAACTATTGCATAATCAGAAACCAAATGCTTCTTCATACTTTTATTATGAATTTATGATTAGGAAAATATAGAAAATAACGTGTGATTATATTTATTGGTTTTCTTTCATGCACGGGTTCATCACACTGCGAGTACAATATTTGAGAATTATTTGTAGCAAAATCTTGAAATAAAAATATAGGAAATGAGGAATCTTCAAAACCAATGTAACCGTCTGAGCAGGATAATTTAGGAAGTGTAAGAAATCTTGTGAAACATTGGTTGCAAGCATTGGAACTTCTCTTTATTCATAAGTTACCCCAAAGTTGGTAGCCATAAGTACTTCTGTCCAAATGGCATCGACAGCCAGAAGTTCTTTCTTGATCTTACAAGTGTTAATCCTATTCCTGCATTATAATCTTCATGTCATCGTTTGATTCATTTTTCATGAAACCTTCAATCCAAATATAACTGTGTAAGTAGTTACAAAAATACCATGAATATTATGATGAGCCTTTCCTTCCAATTGATATTATCACAGCAAAAGGTCCAGATGTTGCACTTTGGTTGTCGAGTTCTGGGTTAATATTGTGGTGATGGTATGCATGAGGCCAGTATCGGAAACAGAGCCGGCAACTTGTTAATATATAGTAACTTGCCGTGTTAAAAAGAACAAGCATGCAGTTTTGGACTGTGTCAGTTACATAGCTCGGAGTACAGATAGCAGCGAAAAAGACATGGATGCCATGGGAATTTTGTGTTTTTTATTCTCTATAACGGAATTGAAAATAATAACATCTTGTAAAATTATGTTTAGAGTGTGCTGACATGAACAACACGAATATGGTTGATTTAAACTGGATTATAAGGCACACACACGAATTCAAATAAACTTTCCAAAGCACAAAAAATGATGGGCGTTTTCTTTGTACAATGATCTAAATAAAATTCTAGTGATCATCTTATATTTTCTACCAATATAAACTTGATGTTTTCTGCGAGAAAAAAACCATGATACCTCATGGAACACATCCCCTTTGCCTCAGAATACTATAACAAAGAAAGTTGCGCCTTAAGTAAGTCGATCCATCTGTACTTCAGCAAAGGTTTGAAATCGGCAACTCCACATTCTAATCGGAAAAGTGAATGAATAGAACCACCCTCTAAGATAAAGAGAAAAAATCGGTGCCTTCTAACTGGTAAGAAATAGTATAAATAGTCACAATGTCGAATTGCAAAGTCCAAAGAAGGGAAAGTACTCTATGGGTTCTCTACAGATTATGCAGTGGGTAGGAAATAATTTTCTACCAAAGAGGGGAGTGATACGTCTCCAACGTATCTATAATTTCTTATGTTCCATGCTAGTTTTATGACAATACCTACATGTTTTATTCATACTTTATATCATTTTTATGCATTTTCCGGGACTAACCTATTAACAAGATGCCGAAGCGCCAGTTCCTGTTTTCTGCTGTTTTTGGTTTCAGAAATTCTACACAGGAAATATTCTCGGAATTGGACGAAACAAAAGCCCACGGCTCTATTTTCCACGGAGTGTTCCAGAAGTCCAAAGAAGAGTCGAGGACGGCCAGCAGGGGGGCCACCCCATAGGGCGGCGCGGCCCCACCTCCAGGCGCGCCCAGGTGTGGGGAGCCCACCTCGGGACTCCCCCGACGCTGCCCCTTCGCCTATATATTCCTTCGTATCGGAAAACCCTAGTACCGAGAGCCAAAATACGAGAAAAGTTCCAGACACGCCGCCGCCGTCAACCCCATCTCGGGGGGTTCTGAAGATCACCTCCGGCACCCTGCCGGAGAGGGGAATCATCACCGGAGGGCTCTACATCATCATGCCCGCCTCCGGACTGATGCGTGAGTAGTTCATCCTTGGACTATGGGTCCATAAGGAGTAGCTAGATGGTTGTCTTCTCCTATTATGCCATCATGTTTAGATCTTGTGAGCTGCCTATCATGATCAAGATCATCTATTTGTAATGCTACATGTTGTGTTTGTTGGGATCCGATGAATATGGAATACTATGTCAAGTTGATTATTGATCTATCATATATGTGTTGTTTATGATCTTGCATGCTCTCCGTTGCTAGTAGAGGCTCTGGCCAAGTTGATACTTGTAACTCGAAGAGGGGGGTATTTATGCTAGATAGTGGGTTCATGCCTCCATTGAATCTGGAACAGTGACAGAAAGTTCTAAGGTTGTGGATGTGCTGTTGCCACTAGGGATAAAACATCAATGCTTTGTCTAAGGATATTTGTATTGTTTACATTACGCACAGTACTTAATGCAATTGTCTGTTGTTTACAACTTAATACTGGAAGGGGTGCGGATGCTAACCCAAAGGTGGACTTTTTAGGCATAGATGCATGCTAGATGGCGGTCTATGTTCTTTGTCGTAATGCCCTAAGTAAATCTCATAGTAGTCATCATGATATGTATGTGCATTGTTATGCCCTCTCTATTTGTCAATTGCCCAACTGTAATTTGTTCACCCAACATGTTATCTATCTTATTGGAGAGACACCACTAGTAAACTGTGGACCCCGGTCCATTCTTTTACATCTGAAATACAACCTACAGCAATCATTGTTCTCTGTTGTTTTCTGTAAGCAAACATCCTTTGCCACACCATACGTTTAATCCTTTGTTTTCAGCAAGCCGGTGAGATTGACAACCTCACTGTTAAGTTGGGGCAAAGTATTTTGATTGTGTTGTGCAGGTTCCACGTTGGCGCCGGAATCCCTGGTGTTGCGCCGCACTACACTCCTTCACCAGCAACCTTCACCTGGCCTTCATCTCCTACTGGTTCGATAACCTTGGTTTCTTACTGAGGGAAAACTCGCTGTTGTACTCATCATACCTTCCTCTTGGGGTTCCCAACGGACGTGTGCTTTACCGTCACAAGCAGCTACTTTTCTAGCGCCGTTGCCGGGGAGATCAAGACACGCTACAGGGGAAGTCTCTCACACCCAATCTCTTTACTTTGTTTATTGTCTTGCTTTATTTTATTTTCTGTCTTGTTTGCTTTCTTTATATCAAAAACACAAAAAAAAATTAGTTACTTGTTTTACTTTATTTAATTCGGTTTGCTTTATTTATTTTCATTATTGCTAAAATGAATACTCCTGAGAATACTAAGTTGTGTGACTTCACTAGCACCAATAATAATGATTTCATATGCACTCCTATTTCTCCACCTGCTTCTACAGCAGAATTTTATGAAATTAAACCTGCTTTACTAAATCTTGTTATGAGAGAGCAATTTTATGGTGTTAGTACTGATGATGCTGCTGCCCATCTTAATAATTTTGTTGAACTTTGTGAAATGCAAAAGTATAAGGATGTAGATGGGGATATTATAAAACTGAAATTGTTTCCTTTCTCCTTGAGAGGAAGAGCTAAAGATTGGTTGCTATCTTTGCCTAAGAATAGTATTGATTCATGGACTAAATGTAAAGATGCTTTCATTGGAAAATATTATCCTCTTGCTAAATTATATCTTTGAGAAGTAGCATTATGAATTTTAAGCAATTGGATAATGAACATGTTGCCCAAGCATGGGAGAGAATGAAATCTTTGGTAAAGAATTGCCCTACCCATGGACTAACTACATGGATGATGATCCAAACCTTTTATGCAGGATTAAATTTTTTTTCAAGGAACCTATTGGATTCAGCTGCTGGAGATACTTTTATGTCCATCAATTTGGGTGCTGCAACAAAGCTTCTTGATGATATGACGATCACCAGACTGCAACAGCAGGGACTTCTGGAACAGCAGGAGGAACTTCGGGAACAGATCTTGAGAAGCAGACGTGGCTAGCTAAGTATGCCACCCCAATAAACCTCCAGAGCCCAACTCCTGCAGTTGGCTCAGAGCTTGAGAAGCAAGCATGGCTGGCTAAGTATGCCACTCCGGCAAATCTTCAGAGTTCGACTCCTGCAGCCAGGCACCGCGGATCAGATCGGTACAATCTTGAGAGACCAGTTCGGCATGGTGCCGAAAAGGAGGGCAATCGGCTATTCCAAGCCGTACCCCAACGAGTACGAGTTGATCCCACTACCACCCAAATATCGGCTCCCTGAATTCTCCAAATTTAGTGGATCAGATGGTTCCAGCTCAATCGAGCATGTCCTCTCAAAAAAAAAAAAAAACTCAATCGAGCATGTGAGCCGATATTTGGCACAGCTGGGCACAATCTCAGCATCAGATGAGCTGCGTGTGAGGTTCTTCGCACAGTCCCTCACGGGATCGGCTTTCGGGTGGTACGCATCGCTGCCACCAGACTCAATCCGGACTTGGAAGCGAGTTGGAGGAGCGGTTCCACATGCGGTATCACTCGGAGGCTTCCGAGGCTGGCATTGCCGATCTAGCACAAGTACGACGGAAGCGCAGAGAAACGAGTGTCGGAATACATCCGGCGCTTCAGGACCGTTAGGAACCGATGCTATTCGGCTCGTGTGACTGAAAAGAAGCGGTCGAGTTGGCGGTGGTGGGTCTCGCATCACCGATCAAGGACGTGGCCTCCCAAGCGAGACTACCCTTCACCGGCGCACATGGTGCGAGAGCCGTCATTATATGAACAGCGCCACCCGGATGTATACCGGGATAAATTCAAGTGTGCGGTGGTCCTGGTTGAGGCGGATGAAGATGAAGGCTCGCGGGAGATCGGGGAGGTAGCAGTGGCTGAATGGACTCGGGGGGCAAGCCCCGTGTCCTGCAAGTGGGTTAAGCCACAAGGTCCTCCAAGAGGGTTTGACTTCGTCGTCACCAAGGCTGAGCAAATTTTTGACCTCCTACTTAAGGAGAAGCAGCTAAAGGTACCCGAAGGCCACAAGATCCCCACGGCGCAGGAGTTGAACGGAAAGCCATACTGCAAATGGCATAACACGTTCACCCATGCCACCAACGACTGCAGGGTGTGGCGTCAGCAGATCCAAATGGCGATAGACCAAGGGCGTCTAATTTTCAGCCAGTACGCCATGAAAGTCGACACACACCCATTCCCCGCCGTTAACATGGTGGAGTACACTTACCCTGGGAGGTGCCAGCCAAGTTTATCGTTCAACATCAACATGGTAGGACCTGGGCACCACCCTGGTAAGAACAGTGACGAGGGCAGCTGCTGTCATGACAACGACAAAGAGGAAGCCGTTCCACGCGATCGGCTCCGACACGATGGCAAGCGCTACATCACGGAGGGAGAAGTGAGGAATGTGAGATATCAGCGACCTCTCTCTGATCACCTCCTCAACAAATATGTGAGTCAATACGACCAACGCCGACGATACAACAACGATGACGAAAGAGATCGTCTGGCTAGGGACGCTAGGAGACATCATCGGCATGATCGCGACGAGGAGAGATATGAGCGCCACGCCAAGGAAAAGTCGAGGGAGCAAGACGACGTGGATAGGCACTGGGACTGTCCCTTCTTCAGACACTGCTGGGTTTCAGGAATGAGCCGATTGCCTACAATCGGCAACTGCCCAAAATGTAGACAGAAGAAGAAGGATGCAGCTGACGTATCCGTGTTCAAGCGTCTAGGGCCTCTCCCGCCTCGGAACAAGCACGCTGAGTCCTCTCGGGTGGAAGATCTCGAGGAATTGGAAGACGATGATGAAGAAGAAGAAGATAAGTACCACCGGCCAAGGTGGTGCCCTGATGGACTCAGCCGTTCCCAAAAGCGTAGGGTTCAGCGACTACGTGGTTTGGAGGAAGCCGAAAGGTTATACCTGCACACGTTAAGGAAGGCGCGGCCTGATCTGGCCGCGAAAATTCAGCGAACCCTGGACGAAGAAGGTCGGCCACAAAGGAAAGAGTGGCGCCCCAGACAAAAGAAAGCCGATGATGAGACATCGGCTGGCACAAATATGGTGTTCATCCTTCCGATGGAGTTTAGCGCTCCAGGGTTAGACGAAGCACCTGTGGCACAACTTGACTGCGGCCCACGGCCGGTTATCTTTGAGAAGCCACGAGAAAGAAGTTACAGACACCTGAAAGCCCTATACTTGCGAGGTTATATCAATGGGCAGCCTGTCAAGAAGATGCTGGTGGACACCGGAGCGGCAGTCAACATTATGCCATACTCCATGCTTCGTCGGCTGGGACGATCTAGCTCGGACCTGATCAAGACCAACGTGACACTGAGCGATTTCAACGGCCAAGCATCTGACGCACAAGGTGTTCTGAAGGTGGATCTGACCGTAGGAAGTAAAACCATCCCTACGACGTTCTTCATTGTCGATAGCAAGAGCACCTATGCTGTCCTGCTAGGGAGAGATTGGATCCACGCCAACTGTTGCATTCCATCCACGATGCACCAATGCTTAATACAGTGGGATGGAGATGAAGTAGAGGTCGTCCACGCAGGATGACTCAGCCGAGATTTCAACGGCCGGCATGAACGTTTGGGAGACAACAGGCCAAGAGCCACTCTCAGGCATCACTTTGGACGACTGCGAGCGCATCGACGTGACAAAGGACGGGGTGAGGCTGGTCTTATCCACCGGCCTGACCGTTTGACAAGAGCAAAATCTATGGACAAACATGGCGATGTCGATCCTTGTGATCGGCCCCAAAGATCTATGGACGAACATTGCAAAACCTTCATTGAGCAATTCAATCAACATGGAGGCCGATTCCAGCAATCGGCCAAAATTATCCTCACCATACGTTCGGCCTATGTTCAACGTCGATCTAACGGGCAACGGGTTTACGTCGGCTGATGAGCTGGAAGAAGTCAACATTGGTCCTAACGGAGCCGACGTTCAGATACAGTGCCTTGACTAACTACAGAGCCGATATCCGCAGTTACCTGGCAGATTCGGCTCGGGGGGGCACCTAAAGAGATGAACATGTGCGATACATGTGCAGTGAAATATTGGGGGCCGATAGAAAAATCGGCCAGTAAAAAAAAAATTCACGATGTACAGCCGATGCACAGACATCGACTTTAGAGCTAAGGGACAAAGCCGATGCACGATCTACCAGACGTGGATTTCGACCAAGTCAGTCTTCAGTTCAGCCTCGAGGACCTCCAACCCTTTGCGCAAAGTCGCTAGTTCAGCAGTGCCGTCAGAGGTGTCAATTGTGGCATACAAGACCACCTTTTGCTCATCAAGCCGTTGGCATGTTGTCTGCAATATCGGCTCTCAATAGTGGAAGAGGCGATCGGCTCTGATGTTTCTGTTGTCGGTTTGGCCAAGTTGAGCCGAGGAGAGGATGGAGCTGCTCCGCCCTTTTTGGTGGAGCTTGGGAAACGGCAGGTTCAGGAGATGACCCTTTTCTTGGAAGCCGACGGTGGCAAGTCTGGCTGGCTCTGTATGGTGGCTGTCTCAGAGTTGCCTGAGTTCGAGGCTCTTCGACTGAACTGTGTGTCCTCACCGCTGTGCTCGCCTTGACCGAGGCTCGGGGGGCAGCTGACCTAGTAGATACTCTGTTTTTAGAAGCCGATTGGGGTTTCATCGGCTGACCCTGCATCATAACCTTCTTCAAAGGACTGGAGCCGGTATGAGGAATTTAAAGAGGGATCCATCATCATTGACAGGCTCTGGGCCATCTTGTTGCTGCAAAGAAACAGAGCGGGGTGTAAAGCATCACTGGAAACTATCGCGAGGAGATTTGCGAGCAAGTGGCACCTGTTCTGCAAAAGTATCAGCTTCAGCGTCAAGATGTTTCGGCAACGGTCCTAGGGCGCTCCTGGAGGCATGGGTCTTCCACATTATCCACCAGATCTCAAGGTCGAAGAGATGAAGGATAGATTGTGAGGGTCCGATTCGTTTCCATCGGCTCATTGAGCATTGACCAAGTTGACAATCGCTCCTTAGTCGAAGAGATGAAGGACCGATGCGTTGCCATCGGCTCATTGAGCATTAGCTAAATTGACAATCGGCAAAGTCAGTATGAGGGGAAATCGGCTAAATTAGCATAAAGGAAATCGGCAAAATCAAATTGGGGGAAATTCTTCATTGATAAACGGGATTTCTTACATAAAGAGCTGATTGCTCTCAAAAGGAAGTACTAGGGGATACATTGTCCCATCTACTACTACTGATCCTATGCTAAGGGTCCTATCTACGGGCCGTCGCTGCCCTCGTCGTCACCGTCATCGCCGCTGTCGGCGCTACTCCCGGTGGGCTCGTCGTCGCTGCTGCAGCGGCCGCCGGCAGGGCCCTCGTTGTCCTCGTCTTCCTCGTCAGCGTCGTCCTCGTCGCTGTCGAAGTCGCTGAGGTTCCCCGGCCAGGGGCAGAAGCGCTTTGCCGGCGGTTCATCGGAGGAGGTGTCGTCCTCCTCCTCCTCCTCCTCCTCCTCGGAGGAGGAGGAGGTGAAGTCGTCCCAGGAGAAGCGATCGTCATCGCTCTCCTCCTCCGTTTCCCCGTCGGCAAGGAAGCGGAGGTCACTTTCCCCGTCGGTCGAGGACTTGTCGTCCTCAGACCAGACGGAGAAGTCGTGGCTGGACTCCTCCCCGTCTTCGATGGCAAGGCGGATGTTGGCTTCGTGGGCCTCCTCCGGGCCCCACTCCGGCGTCGGCTCGCGGGAGGAGGAGGACTGGATGGAAAGACCCGATGAGGCAGAGGAGGAAGAAGACATGGTGGCGGAGGAGGGCTTTTGGAGTGCTAATGCGAAGGGGATGAAGAAGCGAACTGTTTGGAACGGTTAAATAAAAGGGGATATAGTGGAGATTCAATGCCACAACAGTTTCCGAGGAAGTGGTGCCCAAAAGAAGAAAAAAAATTGCCAGGTCACGCGGAGAAGTGGAGGAGGCAAGGCATCATGATGAGGGATACTGCGACGGTTCTGCTCTGCCACGACATGACCCGACGAAGAAAAAGCAGAGTGATTTTGGAATGGTCATTTCCAAAACCAGGGGGGCATGTGTTATCACCAGAATTTGACCGGATCAGAGGTGGGCCGCGATTGAGATGGGCTTGAAGAATATACATGGAAGAAATACATGAATCGGCCTTATATGCAAAGTTTGGGCTAGTTTGCCCGTGTATACGTAATATAGTAGGATACGTGTCGGTTAGATAGAATTTGGCTCGTGCACGGTTGGGATTATTCCCACGTTAGAAAGTCTACGGACTATAAATATGTATCTAGGGTTTATGAAATAAACAACAATCACGTTCACCACAAACCAATCTAGGCGCATCGCCAACTCCCTTGTCTCGAGGGTTTCTTCCGGGTAAGCATCATGCTGCCTAGATCGCATCTTGCGATCTAGGCAGTACGCGTTTATTCGTCGTTCATGCGTTGCTCGTGCTGAAGCCTTGTTGATGGCGAGCAACGTAGTTATCATAGATGTGTTAGGGTTAGCATTGTTTCATCGTATCATATGCTTTCGTCCGTGCAACCCTTAGACATCTAGCCGCTCTTACACCTATCTTAGGTGTAAGGGCGGCACCCCGCTTGATCATTATTTAGTAGATCCGATCCGTTATGATTGCTCCTTGTTCTTCAAGGATTAGTTTAATATCTGCATAGTTAGACCTTACAAACGGGTTGAAGGATCCAGTGGCGCGTAGGGTGTAGTTTGCTAGCCCTAGACAGGATGTTCCGGGGATCAACTTCATGTTGGTTTTTAGGCCTTGTCTAGGGTCGGTTTACGATCACCGTGCGTGGCCGCCAGACTCAATCACGCGTAGGATGTTCCGATTATGTGGTGAAACCCTAAATCGTAGTAGGTCGTTTTAGCTTTATTTTGATCAAGCAGGACCACCATCTGACCGTACACCTCGTACAGATCATGGGTGGATCGGCTCCTTGAGCCGATTCACAGGACAACCTGAGAGCCGATCGAGGCTCGTATTTAATGTTTACTGCCATGCAGGAAACTAAGCGAGGCAAATCCAACACCTTCCTGACCAGGTATAGGTCAGGTGACACGCCCTTGCACCAGCATCGGACGTGCGTGCCGGAGTCTTTGCGGGCCGTCGCTCGAGGGACCAGGGCCAGCCGCAGTCCTGGGAGCCTCCCGGCTCTACTGTGTTGCCCGTCGCTGCTCGCCGGTGGGTTTCTGACCGCAACAACATGAGATGCTGGTACAATGATTGATCTTGATTCTTCTCGTAGATGATGTTTGACGATGAACTCGACAGATCTCGCCCGGATGACAAAATCCAGCGTCGCTATTCCCACAGACGCCAATTGTCGAGGCGGTTCCTCGACAATGCCCACCATGAGGGGCTTGGGTTTTAGAGAAAGGCGACGACGGCGATGTACCCAGGTTCACGTCCCCGCGGTGGAGGATCGCTACGTCCTGCTAGCAATCCACTATATGAATATATGTATACAAGGGGCCGCCATGGGCGGAGTAGTTGTATCTAGTCTAGTTCTAGTTCGCGGGATGCGATGTCTAGGCGAGTCACCTCTATGATCTATGTTTCTGATTGTGTGTCCCTAAGGGGTGCCCCTGCCTGCCTTTATATATCAGCCAAGCTAGGGTTTACAAGAGTCCTAGTAGGATTCGTATTGGAGTCTTCTTTCCTTGTAGTCCAAATTGAGGCGCGTGCAGGTCCATCTTGTTGAGTCCTTGTGCTGGTCCAGCTTCATAATTTGCACCGGGTATGGCAATGTCGAGTACCCGAAGGGTTATGCCCACGTCAGAAGGGATGCACACGCTTCATTTAATATATTTTTGGTCAAACTTAAAAAAGTTTGTCTTCGACTAAACGTAGAACTTGAAGTAAATAAAAATGGAGGAAGTATATAATTCATCCTGGATGGACCAATGCATATTGTAGACTAAAAAGATTCGCGGATCGCAGAAAAATACACTAAAAGGAGTCTTTCCCAATGTTAAAGGAACGATTCAAATGATGCATTTCCATCTAAGAAAACCCGATACAAGACATAAGTGACAATCAGGTAAATATAGTAGTCTCTTCGACTCCACAAAAATATGTGTTTGATCTTATGAGCACATAATAAAATTAAAATATATTATCGGTGCAACGGACTAGCTCGAAGAAACAAATCCTCTAAATTATGCAATTTACGTTGTTTCAGATGTTCTAAATATAGTGATTGCCATAAAATGAACAATTCGTGGAAAGTATACATGAATATTTTCACTTCTAAAATTTACAATACACAAAAGTCGGTAACTACAATATTTTATAAGGAGAAAATACAAAACTAAATTTGAAAACAAAGGAGAAGTATAAAAAAGATTGATCGTACAAAACAAGCATTGATAAGAGTAGCTTCAGGTATAGAAAAAAGACATGTTGGAACAAAAAAATAAAAACAAAAACATCATCAACCTTCCTTGAAGCCAACAAATTCCCCGTATCTTTATTTCATCCATAAATTTCACTACTGATTTCACAGTTGAGTCCAAACATTTTTCTAAATGATGTATATTTCTACTATGTACAACTTGGAAACAAGAACTCAAACACATACTCCTTTAAAATTTAGGATTATTGCTTAACATTTTAAGGTCGAGTTAGAGAAAATAGAGGCTGGTAAATTTCATCTTAGTATTTACAGTTGGATATCACCAGTTCACATTTATTATTTAAATTGTTGGCGTGAAGTGGTAGTAATTATTCTCCGAAACATTAAAGATAATTAAATTAAGTTTTCCATGTTTTAGTATTAAGCATGATTTTTTGTCACTGGAGCCATATTGATCCTAATGGCATATATAGCTGTCATATATTTTCTAGACATTTTTAAATATTTTTCTTAGAAATAAATATTCATATAAGAAAATAGCCTCTCAATTTAAAAACCATCTTTTATCTACATTGAGGGAAGAGAAATTCCAGGTGTACCACATAACTAATCAAATTAGTTCCTCTAATCCTTAATAAGTTCTATTGTTTTAGTTTAAATTTGATTATAAATAAAAAAATCATAAAACATATTATGAATCAGAGGGAATATTACTTTTATATAAACTAAAGTTGATGCCCTCGCATTTGCGGGGCCACTGTGCTAGTTAATGAAAAAACGGGCTAAAACAGATACAACTAGGACCAAGCTCCACATGAACACATGAACACCTGAACAACCCAAACTCCCAACAGAAGATCAGCCGACCTCCCACCGAAACTGAAGAGTGGACGCTGTGTCTGTGATGAGAGGAGCAGCTTCGACATTGATGAATAAGCAAACACTCAGATGCGCTAACAAGACGTCGACTGCCAGCATCAAGAGCAACCTCGTCACCCACGCAGCACGAGGTCATCTTGCATTTAGTACATCATATCTAAGGATGTTCACAAAGGCACTGGTAATGATCAATCACCGAACTGATTTTCTTGGAACCCAGTGTATAAAAAGAATAACGACATGCATTTACCAATTTTTTGTAATAACTAAAATTAGATATATATTTTTTGATAAATTTTGATTTTATTTTGAAAAATCTCTTGTGATATTTTGACATGTATTTTGTTTTGTAACAGGTAATACAGGTGCTCACCGGCATTCTTTCGAGAACGAGAAGTAAACCTTGATAGTGACAAGTTGCTTGCAACACCAATTAATTGTGTTCGGGCGTTCATGGAATTATGTGGGCACACGTTTGATGAACGTGTATACAACTATACATGCGCTGTAGTCCAGTCAGCCTCACGGCCCTCACATGTCCTAGGTTAACCTAACATGGTTGCTTTGGGGTATGTGATTTCTTAATTACGACCTCGTCGATCAAAAAAAGTCTTGCCTAGGATGCCATACTACATTATTCGTTTGATTCATCCCAGATTGGCCGCGTTTGGTGCTAGCTGTACTGACTTGTTATGCAGCCTCGACTAAACCATGGTTGCACTGCACAGTCTTGTCCTTATAAAAGAAACCCATAGGTGTCATCTCTAGACACACAACACATACACATACGCACACAAGCAAGTCAGCGCACACATACATAGCCATACCTTGTGGGAGATCCATCAAGTCAAGAGCGCAGCTGCTAGCAATGGCGGAATTTGCGCTTGGCCTGACCAAGACGGCGGTGGCGACAACGGTGGGCCTTGTGAAGTCGGCAATGGAGGAGCAGGCGAAGCTGCAGGTACTTGTGCAGGACGACCTCGTGTTCATCACCGGGGAATTCCAAATGATGCAATCCTTCCTGAGCGCCGGCGGGGCGCGGCGGCGTGCATCCAAGAACCAGGTGGTGCGGACTTGGGTGAGGCAGCTTCGGGACCTGGCCTTTGATGTGGAGGACTGCGTAGAGTTCGTGGTCCACCTGCATAATCCTTCGAGCTGGGACTGGGTAGACCGCCTTGCCTGGCCAGTGATGGTGTGCAAGCCAAGGCCACCCCTCCCCCTCGACATGGCGGTGGGGGAGATAAAGCGTCTCAAGGCCAGGATGGAGGACATAAGCCAAAGGAATGCCCGCTACAACCTCATCACCGGCGATGACTCGGCGGCTGATGTTGGGCATCAACTTGTTACGTCCTCCGCCGGCAGTTCAATGGCGGCGGTGAGAGCTGGTGCGTTCCAGGCCCTAAAGGATGTGTGGAAGGCCTCGGGAAAGCTTTGTGATCACACTGCTATCGATCTGGAAAGGTTGATCAATTCTCTAGTCAGCGAGCTCCAGGTGATCTCGCTATGGCGTGGAGGACAGGTAGCTGATCTGAGCGACAGTGCTCCCATGAGTCCTAACAATTACGTGCATACGGTGAAGAAAGTGTACGACGACCCCGAAGTGTGCAAACGGTTCGAGAATCGAGCGTGTGTAAAGCTGAGCGCGCATCACCCTTTTCACCCGGTGGAGTTCGTCAACAGCTTGCTCACGCAGTTCAGATCTCACCACGGGCACTTGAAGGACGAAGACCATGCAAATGGAAATACTACTTCCATTTCCGAGCTCCTGCTGCAGCTCAGCAAGCACCGGTATCTTGTCGTTATCGAGCAAGAGTTAACCGATTTCGCAGACTGGGATGCCATCAGGGCGTGCCTTCCCGATGGCAGCAATGGCAGCCGGGTCATCGTCTCCACCAACAATCTGGGGATCGCCCTTGCCTGCACGGGGGACCCTTACCTAGTATCCGAGCTTATACCCTTTTCTCACGGTGGAGGCCTATATGCCCTTTTCCCAAAGGTATGTGATTCATTCCATATCACATCTGTTCCTACAAGTTATATATAATAATTTTGAGAAAATTAATAAGTAGTTTTATTGCCAATTCAAATGCACCATTAGGACATAAATGCCAATTACATGTTCATCTCGAACATTTGTTGCATATAACATATGGTCAAAGATCCATCTTTGTAAAGTTGATCAATATAGAAAAATAATCAACTTCTATAATATGAAACTAAATATTATTAGGATCATGGTGATTTTTTTTGTATTGTATACATTTCATATTACACTGTGTTTAGAACTTTCGATGTATAGAATTTCTGAATTAGAGAATCTTGAATTTGAGGCCTCAATTCTACTGTTTGGGTGCGCGTGAAATTTGGGGTTGGAAAAGCACTCCAATTCCGAGCCCCGCACTCCTGTGTGCGAAACGGCACTCCCAGGATTCGGAGGTCGCCCCCCTCGGAATCTCCTTGGAAACGCACTCGTCCGCGCATACCGCTTCGTCTAGAAACGAACAAGGCCTTTCGCTCCGGAGCTCGTGGCGGAGCGGAGAGGAGAGGCAGCGAGTGACCTGGAGGAACCAGTAGCGGCTGCGCCGGTGAGCTACTCCACGCCCTCCGCTGTCCCCCCTTCCCCGCCATCGTCTTTCTATCCCCTTCCTCCCACGAGGCCCCGAGGCCATCTCGTCGGGCTCCCGTCCGTCCCCTCCCGTGAGCCAGCCCCTAACCATAGATCGACCGGGCGGTGGGAGGTGAACGGCGGCATCTCCCTGGCCTCCCCAATCCGTCGTCCCCATCGCATCTTTCTACTATTGGGAGCCTGGACCAGAGCATGGAGGGCGGAGGGGATGAAATTGTTGGTCCGTTCGTATCTCAACGGGCGGGCAGCAGGTCATCAGCTTGAGCGCGGCCGGCCGGAGTTGCAGGAGGTGGATCCCAGGTGGGCGCGGCTGCCCGATGTGATCGGCCGATAACCTGCTGTAGGAGTCGCATATTGTCCTGGTGTATTTCAGACTTTCAGAGTAACCTGAACCTACAGCTATGTAGTTTGGGCGTGTGCTAATAGAAGCTGATCGATGTCTTAATCGAAATTCATCTTCCGTTTGTGTATGGAAGCTGTAAAATTTGGTGATGTGCGTGCTTGTCTCATTCGACTGAACTATGGAGCTGAGTTCGTTTTGGTTGTTGGTACTTAAAAGTGTGTCTTCTGTGTTGTAGTTCCCACCTAATTCTGTTTATTTTGATGTTATTATGTGAGAAAAATGTTATATAAACATTATAATATGTATACATAATATTTACATGCTTGCATACAAGTTTATATTGTGCAAACTCAACAAAGCATTCAATTCCATGGTTTGTACATTCAAACAGGATTTAGAATTGGGTGCCGTCCTTTAATTCTAACAACAAATACCATACGCATCCAAAGGATATAAAATGGAGATCATTTCCTTTCCATCTTGAATTTGGTATTCAATTCCTAGATCCAATTATGTGCATCACAACACAGCGTTACAGATATTGACCAGGCACCTATTTTCATTTGGAGGTCCGTTTGGGGAACCCGGCTGAGGATGCTGTAACTCGTACCATAACATAGTTAATGAAATATCTATTTTCACTCGAGCCAAATACTACAATATATTACTACTATATACTCCACATAGTGAATGCAAATATTATGGTGTGTACTAGTATATCATTGCTCTTTATGACTTGGGTTTGTTTTCTTTCTTTCCAAACTAAGTGGTTTTTAATTTTACCGATATAGTTTCTTCTGCAACTATGCATCAATTAAAATACTTTGACCACTAGTTTGGAAACTAATAATAATACTAATTAAAACCTTATTTGGAAAAAAGTGACAAAAACCAATGTTTTAGAGCTCAAAAAATGTGTGCTATCGTCTAAGACTACTCATAGTGGGAGTAACATAGGTAGTAACATCATACATTCCAAGAAATTTTATTGACATTGCATGATAATAAATGAAAAAAGAGACTGGAGTGGTAACTAGCTATGTTACCTTACCGTCACACTTTCCAAGACAAGATGAGTCTACAACCTAATAAATATAACTTTGCACGATACCACACATATGTTACTACCACTATGGAGGTAATGATATAGAGTAGTAACATGTGCATGTTACTACTCTATGTTACTCCCCACTACGACTAGTGTAAGACTACCCATAGTCGAGTATTCTCACAATTAATGATCATGCATTCAATGGAGAAAATTATTATGCCACTGCAATTAATGATAACAGGCAATTCGCATAATCATTCGCATAACATTCGTAGAAAGAAGCGGCAGCCCCTCCTCCCGCACCCCTCCCAAACCCTAAACACACCCCGCCGCTGCCGCCGCCGGTAGCGCCTCCGGGCAAAGGACGCGGGGCGTGGCGGCGGCGGCCTCTCCTTGTTGCCGCGCTGGGACGGCGACAGGGATCCCTCGACGCACGCTGCGGCCGGTCGGATTTGGTGATGGGCGGCGGCGGCGGCCAGACCTCTGCACGACGGCTAGAAGCGGCAGCCCCTTGCCTTCCGCCGGATCTTCTCCGCAGCACGCCAGAGGGGCTGGTGGCGGGCAGCGGCCAGGCCATGATCTGCGCCACTTTCCCCCCCTCCTCTCGGCCGTGTGTGGAGGCGATCTCGGGTTTCTCTCGCGCCACGAGGTCGCCCGGGGCAGCAGCCTTGGGTACGACGGTGGAGGTGGCCATCTTCTTTGTCGGAGAGGGTCGGCCTGCGGTTGGTGGTGGTGGATCCATCGATCTCTCACCGCTTTCCGGCGGCATGATGGAGGAGCTTGGAAGCTGGCGTCGGAGTCGCCGGTGGTGGGTTGGAGTGGCCAGCCCGGGATGGTCGCCGACGTGGGGGTCCGACCTGAATAAAGGCGGCGGTCCTAGGGCCTCTCTTGCGTGAAGAGGAGCACCTACCGGAGGCCTGGACTCGTGATCTGGCCGGATTGTTGAGTTCCGGAAGGCTCCGCCGATGAATGTAACAGTGCTTTTGCCTGGAGTTTGTTGGATCGGAGGTATTCGGTCGTGCGCACCCATGTTTTTATTCCGACCGATTGGTTACGGAGGGAGCGGCGCGAAGCTCTTTTTATTTGATTGACATCAAGTGACTATGGATCCATGATGAAAGTCGGAAGAAGAGAATTTCATGAAGGCCGAGAGGGAGGACTAGCTAAGAGAGGTTCAAGTCTTTGCGATGTTGAGGGACTTGCTTGGTGTTTCGGGCTTCACAGCAGCGGTATGAAAGTGGGGGCGACAACACGAGTGAAGTGCAGAGTCCTACCTTTCAGGGTGAAAACCCAAGGTCTGGCCTTAATTGGTTGTGCCTCGGCAATGTCCTTGGTGGAGGCATTTGTTTTGAGAGCGGGGACTAGTCCGTAATTCAGGTGTTGTCTTGGCGGTGGATGTATTGCTGTTGTTAGGCCCGAGATACTATAGCGGGACTTTTATTTCTTAGTTTTCTTTTCTTGTTTTTGGCTGTGTGCATCCGTAGTGCCATTAGGGTGGTGCGTTGTTGCAGAGGCTGGGTGTAATTGGTATCTTCTTGATATTAATATATTCCCTTTATCGAAAAAATTAATGATAACAGATATGATATTGATATCATAGATAGTTCCCTATCAAATAGGTCTTTCATTGAGATAATACAAATCAATTAATTGATTGTGCGCGTGCCTTTCAGCATCACTTCCATGTGATTGATACACCATCCAGGGTGTATTCTCGACAGAAAAAGATATAGTGAGACCCATATTACTATATTATACCATGCAATAGATATAGAAGATATTATCATACACTAATACCGCATGAATGTACGCATGAAACTAGTATGATATTATTAGCTATGATCAGCCTATAAAAGGGCCTGCCATCCAAAAAATAAATAGAAGTGCTAACTTAAGTGGTAAATCCATTTAAAAAAACAAAAATAGATTTTTTTTTTCAAAAAGGGGAAGCCCCAGTGTCTACATCAATCGATGCATACGATTTTTTAGTAAAAGATATTATTTAATATCTTCCAGAGTTTAAAAGAAAAAAACTCATCACTTATTACAAATAATGAGTCCAAGAGCGTGGAGACGTGGATAAGCCACCTAAAGAACTGAAGAAGACGCAACACCTCGGCATCTACATGTTAATTATTTATCAAGCCGTCAACCGAATCGGCTAATCGGTTGTACATATCCAATGCTACCATGGCTAAACAGTTGGATCCAATATCCATGTCTTGGCGCGCCTGACGATGGGGATAAGACCACATATGAATTTAATAGGTAGACATAGATTTTTTTCCGATAATGGATGCTTTATTACTCGGAAAAATTATTATATCCGGCCTCTGCACAGTCAGGATGCACACAGCCATATAGATCAAGTTATTATAAACCAAATAAAAATGAAACTCTCAAGAAAGTGTTCAACAAAGGAAATAAAGCACGGCTATGACAAAGGAGAGCCAATCCACAAATCACGCTGTCAACCATGTTGAGAATCAAATAACCCTCGCTAAACCCTCCAACCATGTAGAAACCTCCGTAAAGAGGTCTTGATGTTCCACACGTTGTATTGTCAACCACAAACGTGCAACGGCATATGACCTGCCAAAAAAAATAACATTTATTGTTAAAGCCTTGTCATTTCTACATAGTCGTAGTGATCAAATAACGACAATTGATTTCACTGTAATAAGTAGTTTAAACCTAGAATCCACAGCATTCAGCCAGTTGCCGAAAAATCATAGGTATAACCTTTTTTTTGAAATGGGAGCATAGCTCCGCCCGCTGCATCAATTGACTCCTGCATCCATTTTATTGCGATTCAAAATTTAGAATTCAATGTTTGCATCTCAAGAGTCACACACGGTGTTCATAAAAATCAACCAACGAAAGGGAAGAAAAATGTGCTTATACATCTTGTAATCTCCTAGAAAGCCGCCAACCGTCCTGGTTGTAGATAGAAAACTCGTTTCTGTTAAAGATAAAATCATTTCGGACATGCTAAATAGCTCATGGAAGAGTACGAACACCCACTCTAATGCGTGTTTTTTTCTTTCTTTTGTACCAATGAAACATGGACGATGAAACATAGTCTTCCTATTGGTGGTTAATTAGTTGTCGATGCTTTTATGACCGCACATGCATGTGGCTAAAATCTACTTTAGAGCAATTTCAATAGTATAGCCAACTGTTGGCTATAACAAGATGTCATATCATTTGTAGTTATCATATAGCTAACATGTACAATAGTTGGCTATAAGAATGTACTACCTCCGATTCAAGGATTAAGGCGCCCTCGTTTTATGTGCTTTTCGTTTGACTAAATATTACTTCAAATATATAAAGATTGTTTGTATAAAATTAACATCATTAGAAAGTGGTTTTCAATACGAATCCAACGATACTAATTACATATAATATAACCAAGATTTTGTTGCTCAGTTTTTATGGTCAAAGTTCATCTTGGAATACGCGTGCGCCTTATTCCTTGGGACGGAGGTAGTAGTACTTTACTAATATATGGCCCACCTTTCACTCTCACAAGGTGCCTAGGAGCACGTGCAACAGCTGGCTATTGCATAGTAGCCCACCTCCCTTCTCTCTCCTCTTCTCTCTCCTCCAACTCATCTAAAATATATTATTTAATGTCTTATAGTCAGCTGACTGGACTCTATTGTACTTGCTCTTACGGCAGCGTGATGGTACTCGCATCGGCCTGGGTGAAATCATTTGGCAGTTAAGACAAGACCACATTCTCTCCTTATTCAGTGAGGACATACCCCGGTTCAAGGAGCAATGGTGGAATGATTACAGAGTAGTTGCTGCGGGGCAATTTGAAGGCCTCGTCGGTTATAACTGTGACGGGCAGTGTTTCCTTGACGGGAATAGCGCTGTGCTTGCTGAGACAGAGGGTGAGATGTTCAAGCTGGTTAACTTGGCCAAGTCCTTAGTTTATGCATCTTATACAGACGGAGAAAAAAGACAGCTCTCATGGTGCCGTGAAGAACTTCAAATGATGAGTGAGGAGGATGTAACTGAATGGTGTCGTCGGCGTCTGACCGAAAAGGATTACCTCATCACGATTTTCGGCGTGGAGACACCAGAGGACAGGGACTTGATAAAAGAACAACTCTTATGTGGGTCTAGTAAAAGTTGTGTCATTGTTTTTATAAACCAGGCGAGGAACGACAAAAATCTGACTAAGGTAAGTACTGAATAAGTGCTAGTACAAAAAAACGCATAAGTAATTGAGCATGCAGCAAATTGATATATTGTTGGTTGCTTATAATTCTGCGTAGGTGCCATGTTTTGGTGAAATAGATCGTCTTGGAGAGGGAGGAGTCAGCATAGAGCAGGAAGAGGCTGATCAATGTGAGCTCGTTGGGTGTGAATATTATCTTGAAGAGTCTCCTGATCAGCCTTGTTACATGGTGTCCTTGTGGGGGATTGCTGGTGTTGGGAAAACAGCTATTGCCAGGGAACTGTACAAGCGCAGGTCCAGTAAAGAAGACTGCACAATGCACGGCTGGGTGAACGTGCCGTATCCGTTCAATTTGACGGACGTATGTCGGCAGTTGCTTCTATATTTTTACTCTGGTAACTTTGCTGCCCAGGAATCTGTAGCTCTCGCTATGATGGAAGGCCATGACCCTATCCAATGGTGTTGTAAGATTCTTCGTCAAAACTGCTGCGTCGTTGTTTTTGATGGTGTGCGGTCCAGGCATGACTGGGACATGCTTAGAGCAGCCTTGTTATCCGAAGCTCATCCTAACGGAACAACTATTGTCACTACACGTGAAGAAAGCATCGCCGAGCACTGTTCAGCTGATGTTACGATGAACATCAGGTGTCTAGCGTACAATGAGGCCCTCAAACTCTTTGGCAAGGTACGCAGCTCGCTTGTGCATATACTGGTCTGTCTAATGAAGTTTCCGAATTTAACAATTTTTTATTTCTATACTCTGCAGATAGCTTCACAAGACAACAAAGAATTCGAGCCTAACCCGGAAAGCACGTTGATCTACGAACTTGTCATAGCCCAGTGTGGCGGGCTTCCAGAAGTAATAGTTGCTATGGCCAAAAAGGCCTACTACCCAATCGCGGATTTTAAGTCCATATATTACAACTTCTGTGGAAGGTTGCAGGATCACACAGAATTCCCAACTTTAAGGAACCTGTTTTGTTGGATGCAATCCTACTTTGATGCTTGTCCGGATGAGCTCAAGCCATGCATCTTCTATATGTCAGTCTTCATTTCGGAGCAAGTCGTTAGGCGGACTCGCTTGATCAGGAGGTGGATAGCAGAGGGTTACTTATCTGGTGCTGGTGGTACCGCGGCGGAGCATGGACAAAAGCTCTTCGTGCAGCTCGCCTCGTTAAGCATATTGTACAAGGCGAGTAATGACGAATATAGTGGAAGAGACTGCGTTATTAATGGTTTCTTCCATGAATACATCAAGTCACGCCCAATGGAAGATAACCTTGTGTTTGTGCTAGAATGGAGCTGCAGCGCAGGCTCGCGACTCGCTGGGAAACACCTCAGCATCAGCAGCAGTTGGGATAGAGATGAGAATGTGTTCAACACGGTCGACTTGTCACGGCTACGGTCGTTGACAGTGTTCGGGCCGTGGAAGCCATTCCTCGTCTCTAAGAAGATGAAGGTGCTCCGGGTGCTTGATCTGGAGGGGACTACAAGTGAAGACGGTAGCAGCTGCTGTGTAACAGATGGTGACCTGGAGCAGATCGCCAAGTGGCTGGGTCGCCTCAAGTTCTTGTCCTTGCGAGGATGCAGAAGAGTCACTCGTCTCCCGGATTCACTCGGCGACATGAGGCAGCTGCAGACTTTGGATGTGAGAGATACCTCCATAGTCCAGCTGCAATCTTCTATCATCGCCAAGCTACTTAAGTTGCAGTACATTCGTGCTGGCACGACCACTGATACAAGCCCTTACATAGTACCAATACCAACATCAGCACCAACACCAATACCAGCACCAGCACCAACACAACCATCACCACCCACACCAACGCCAACCCCATCACCTCAACATGGCGACACGAGGAGGTTAGTAGAACCCGCTGCAGCTTCACCAGCAGCAGCAACAAGTGTGATCCAGGGGGGACGACCAACGAAGGTATGGAAGAGGATGGCGCGTGGTTTGCAGGAATACCGGTTGAAGTCCAAGTATCAGCAGGATATGGGCAGTCGCCGCCGTCTTGCTGCAAATGGCGGTGGTGTCGAGCTTTCGGGTGGCGCGGCGAAGGGGATCCGGGGGATGACGGACCTGCATACACTTGGTGTTGTTAATATTGCAGGTAGCGCCTCCGCCTTCCTCCAGGAGGTGAAGAAGCTTACCCAGCTGCGTAAGCTCGGGTTGTCCGGCATCAACCGTCAAACCTGGGAGAGCATGTGCCAAACCATCTCAGGCCAGCTTTCCCATCTCGAGTCCTTGTCGCTGCATTTGGTGCTGCAGGAGGAGGACGGCGGCCGCTTCGATTTCGCTCGCTTCGACCGCATCAGTCGCCCGCCAAAGACGCTACAGTGCCTCAAGATACTGTACGCGACCACCCAAGGGACATGGATAAGGCCAGCCTGGATCGGGGAGCTTGGGGGTCTGCGCATGCTAAAGTATGAAGTGACGGTATCAGGTCAAGAGGACATAAATTCGGGAGTGAGCACCAAGCCGGTGGAGGAGCATCTCAGTTTCGGAAGTATGGATGACGGCAGAACCTTCAGGATTCAATGCTCCGGCAACGACCCTAAACCCTCAAAGGCAATGGTAACGTTTCGTGATGGTGGATACTTCCCTCACGAAGCGATCAGCATTCACTGCTGCTGCAACTCGTCGACCGTGTCACCCTTCTGTCGTTTGCAGATTGACGGGCTGAATCAGATGAAATCTCTTAAGCAAGTCACAGTTACGGGCACCTATGCTCAAGGGCTCAAGCTAAGCTTGCTCGAGCAACTTCAGGAGCATACAAACAAGCCTGTGAACTTTTGTGATCACTAGTAGTAGGCGTGTAAATGTAACAACAACTAGCAAGGTGACCCACGCGCGGCTAGTTTTTCCCGCAGGTACTTGTGAAAGAGTGGCTTATAGTAGAAACAGGTTGTTCTGGAGTTGATAAGCCTGCTGAAGAAATGGGAGCTGGATATATCAGTCTACTCTAGTATTATAGAGGAGATTAAAACCTTGATTAAAATTAGACAAACTTGTGTTACTTATGTTAGTAGATCTCAGAATACTAGTAGCTATTTTATGGCTAACTATGCTAGAACTAGAAATCACAACGAGTTGTGGCTATCCTCCGGGTCCGGATGGTTTAGCAGAGATTTACAATACCTTTTGTAATCTGAGTCTTTGACTAATACAAGTAATTTCGCAAAAAAAAAAATTGGATAGTTTGCTAAAAATGTCTCAAATGTATCTAAAAATAACATTCTAGCACTCTATGGACTCCATCCACAGCCTCTTAATTCCTTGCAATCCGATCAAACTCCCTAGCGTGCTGCTGGCCGTCCATTTTATGGATCGAGCGTTGTGAGCCGTTCGATCGACATCGTGCAAGTGCTCATGTGGTCCGAACTGTCGGTTCCCAATGCCCTCCATCGCCCTTCATGATATAACCGCGCAGTCACTGATTTGTGGGTCTGCTTTTCGTGGGGCTCGGAGGTCAGAAGCCTTGACTATGTGGCTGCTTATGTTCAAAGACCCAAACAGTAATGCGTGGTGGCTGGTTTTATTGGTTTGCTTTCCTGTGAAGGGCATTTTGGACATTTTGCATCCCCATTTTGTCCTCATCCTCCACCTCTGTACGCGTGTGGCCATCGACGAGGACACATGTCAGGTTCTATTTGTTCTATCACACTTCATTTTCTTTTATCTACTTCAGAAACTTCCTGGCCTATAATTCTCTGCAGTATTTCATGTTTTCTTTTATTTCTACCGGTTGGGTGAACGAACCATGTTTGTACACCGAAATTTTATTATTAGCCGGTAAATTGTGTGGGTAAACTATGTACGTTTTTATTGAACATATAGTTGTGTTTTTTTATTGTTTAGCAGATTTTTGCCTAAACCATCGTGCCTAGGTCATCAAAAACACTCTCCTTGAACCCCTGGACCAAAGCCAAGTCTCAGAGAACAAGTGCATGCATGAGATCATCGGGTACATGACCATGCCGTGGCATGTCATGCCCTCACCATGACACTCTCCTCTCTGGTCAACTCCACCGTGCACAACCATGTCAGCAGGCTCCCTCTCACTCTCCTGAGCATGCTGGTACTCGCCATCGACGAAGGAGAGCACGCCACGAGCCAGCACACACGCGCCCAGTGACGCACAGACTCGCCAGCGCGCGCATGTGCACATCACCGGAGCGCGCCAGAGCACGGCACGCCCTCGTCACGCTCATCCTCCCCTCACCCTCTCCGCGCACCAGCAGCAACGCCACGACAACAAGACTCCCAGACACGCTCACCTGCCCGCGCGAACGCTGTAGACGACGCCATCGTCGCCAACGTCCGCTGCGGTACTGCAAGCTTCCGTCAAGCTCACGAGCGCGTCACTACATGGTTTTCCCCGCCGTCAAGCCCGTCGTGACCACACTGACGTCGCCAACACGCGTGCGTCATCGCCCAACTCCCTGCGCCCATGTAGCCGCGTCGCCATGGACGACCTCATCCACCGCGCCTTAGACCCTCGCGCCTCTATAAAAGGAGGCCTTCCCCTCCTCAATTCTGCACACCATTCGCCTCCTCTCCTCTCCTTGACCCTCCTCGAGCACCACCGCTTCTCAATTTCATCGGTAGATAGCCAATTTGATCATCGGAGTCCGTGGAGCCGCCGCAGAAGCCGCCGGAGCTAGGAGCCGCCCATGGAGACGCCACCTGTACCAGGCGAACCGCCGTCGACGACAACGTTGCTGCGCACCTCGCCGACCATCGCCGGAGCACCGGTGAGCTCGCCAACCCTCCACCCTCGCCGCGCCAGTAGCCTCCTCTCGCCGGAGACGACGACGGCTACACGCCGTTGGATCGTGTTCTAATCGTGCGCTCCAGAAAGAAACATACCGATTCGGTAGCTAAGCGTCGCTGACAGGTGGAGTCCACCTTGTCAGCCAGCCCACGCGTGCGAGACTGTTGGGCTGGCTTTTGCTTTTTGATTCTCTTCGGCCCGTTTAGTCTTTCCCGCCAAGCCCATGAATTCAAATCTGGTTTTTCAGTTTTAATTCAAATTCAATACTGGTTCCAAATTCAAATTTAAATCTAGGGAGATCCACTGGGTCAAATTTTGTGAATTTGATATTGTTGGAAAGCTTGTGAAAAGCTCTAACCAACCCCACGGGTCTCAACCCTAGATTCCTGGTAGAATTAATGTAGCAAAAATAACAAGGTAGAGCCTTTTCCAAATTCAAACATTTATTAAAAATCAACCATAAGTGATTTTGAGTTGCTTCCAACTCTCATAAATCAAATTTCACATACTCTACATGTTTATGTAAAAAGATCACATAGTTGTTTGTATGATCATGTGCTAGAGCAAAATAATGGCTATATGGCTATTTCTAGTCCATTTAAAATTATCCAAAATTATTTCTTAAATAGTATGAGAGGTTCCCTCTCATTTAAATCATGATCCTAAGCAATTCAATATGAAGTGTTGACTTTGGTCTATAGCATCTCATAAATGGATTACTTAGAGATATCAAATTGTTGCAATAATAGTGTTCAAATTGCATGAGGTTTAGTACCTCATTTAAATCATTTTTCTCAAATGATAAGGGTGAAGTGTTGACCTTGGTCAACATACTCTCACACTTATTATTTAAGGAAATTAAATCTTAATAAAATTATATGAGAGGAAATTATTTCTCTTACAAGTGTATTAAACCCAAAGTCAAATATGATTAGTCTAGCCTTTAAGATTTGTTTGGTGATTGTATACCTCGTATCCGTTTATAGATGCTAGTACCGAGGAATACCAGGAGGAGGAGGGCTACTACCAGGAAGAAGAAGAAAGCTTTGATCACTGTACCAATCAAGGCAAGCTATACTCTTGCAAGTTACCCTAGTGCAAGCTCAACTTGAGCAAGGCACTCATACCATAATACTTTGTGTTTTCACTTTACAAGTCCCAGTTTTTTTCTAAGTAAGACCATCTTTCAGGCCAGTGTTGCGAGGCTAAGCAGATGCAACCATGCCACTAAATTAATGTACGCTATGACTATGACAGGCAGGTGAACACGTGGTGCTCAAGGACTATAATAGCAGATGAATGCTAAGTTAGGCAGCGTTGTGACATAGGAACACAACCAGCTCACTCGCGCGTTGTGGCGGATCGATGCACATGAATAATAAACTGGCAAAATAAACTCACTACATCTATACAGAGAAGCATCACGACGCAAAACAAAATTCAGCCAGAATAAAGAGTGTAGGCTCTTATCATCTAGAATAAGGAGTGTAGGCTCTTGTCACATGTTTTCTCTTGCCCAGCAATGACACGCGCTAAACCTTGTGGTATTCCACTCTATTAGACTATACATGATGTTTTTGCCCCCAGCCAAGTGCATGCATTTTGACGGAGATGCATGCGACGTTAAGTCCCAAAACAATGTGAAGTATCCAAAATCATCAAGTGTCAATCATGCTCCCTTTATCAAACGGTTGTCCATGTATGCACAGCTAGCCATGCGGTTAGAAAATCCGCGTTGATATATATAGGTCTGTTATTCTCGAAAGCTATTCTCGAATCACTTGTGAACTTTCGGGTGTTTCACAAGTGAACTTCTCGACGGAATACCAAAATTGCATATTCGTGCGGACAGTATTTTCATGTTTATTTTCAAACCGCTTATCCGAATGATGCATATAATATACCGTTGGATTCATATAGTAATTTCGCATCTTTTTCGTGTTCACTGTTTTTCGAAATTCTCTATTTTTTAAAATAATTTTGAATATACAAAACTGCATTTTCGCGGATTTCAGCAATTCCGTGCAGTTTTTGAGGTCTAATTTCCAAACGGTTCATCGGATTGATGCATATGATATGCTATTGGAAAGCTGTTGCCTAAGCACAACTTTTTCATATAGATCATTTTCCCCAATTCTTTACAGTTTAAGAGCAGATTTGAAAAAAAAAACATGATTCTACTTTTCGGAACACTAGAATTACATGTTTATACGAACAGTATTTTTAATTTAATCTTTGAATCGCTTATCGGAATGATGCATATAATATACCGTTGGATTCGCATAGTAATTTCTCATCTTTTTCGTGTTCATTATTTTTCCAAATTCTCTATTGTTTAAAAATAATTTCGAATATACAAAACATCATTTTTTCGCGGATTTCACTAATTCTGTGCAGTTTTTGAGGTCTAATTTCCAAACGGTTCATCGGATTAACGCATATGATATGCCATTGGAAAGCTGTTGACTAGGCGCAACTTTTTCGTATAGATCATTTTCCCCAAATCTTTAAGGGAAGATTTAAAAAAACATGATTCTACTTACCGGAACACTAGAATTACATGTTTATGCGGACATCATTTTTAAATTAATCTTTGAATCGCTTATCGAAATGATGCATATAATATACCGTTGGAGTCGTATGGTAATTTCGCATCTTTTTCGTGTTCATTGTTTTACCAAATTATTAATTTTTTAAAAATAACTTTGAATATACAAAACAACATATTCACGCATTTCACTAATTTCGTGCAGTTTTTGATGTCTAATTTCCAAACGGTTTATTGGATTGATGCATATGATATGTCATTGGAAAGCTATTGACTAGGCACAACTTTTTTATGTAGATAATTTTCACCAATTATTCACAGTTTAAGAGAAGATTTGAAAAAAACTGATTCTACTTTCCGAATTTCTTGTTTTTATTTACTGTTTTTTGGGATTTATTTCCGAACCACTTGTCTGAATGTTCCAAATGAAATTTTGTTGAAAGATATTGATTAAGCTCAACTTTTTCGTGTTGATTTTTAAAAAAAATTCTAAATGGTTTAATTTTAGAAATATGCAAAATCGGACATAACAACGACAGGAGAGCTTTTTGAAATTGTCTCATCCAGATTGATTAGTTGTGACAATATGATGAGTTGGAGTATTAATAGAGTTATATCAGTGCTAATTATACATCGGGCCGGTCAATTTGTGCAATCGCAGGCCGTAGGGATGATTTCTATGCGAATGATTTCCGCCCAGAAAAACATAGTACATGAGCTTCTCGAATATAGAAGTGAACTTCCCAATATCTGTTAGTGAACTTCCGGTCGCGCTATAAAAGTTTTCACTCATGTTCATAATAGTTACTCTCGAACCACTTGTGAACTTCTGGGTGTTTCGTTGTGAACTTCTTGGCGTAACAATGAATTACATGTTCGTGCGAACAATATTTTTAATTTGATCTTTAAATCACTTATCGAAATGATGCATATAATATACCAATGGATTCGTAAGGAAATTTCACGTCTTTTTTGTGCTTATTGTTTTACCAAATTCTTGTTTAATTTTAAATATATAAAACAACATTTTCGCGGATTTCACTGATTTCGTCCGTTTTTTATGTCTAATTTCCAAACTGTTTATTGGATTGATGCGTATGATACACCGTTCGAAAGCTATTGACTAGGCGCAACTTTTTTATATAGAGCATTTTCCCCAATTTTGTACAGTGTAAGAGCATATTTGAAAAACATGATTCTGATTTCTGAATTTGTCGTATGTTTGTACTATTTTTTGTGATTTATTTCTGAACCACTTGTCGGAATGTTCCAAATAAAATTATGTTGAAAATATATTGATTAGGTGCAACTTTTTCATGTTAAATTTTTTCCAAATTCTTAATGGGAAATTTCCGGCTTGTATTATTTGATCTTCTAGCGCATTCAAAATGGACTTCCGCGTGGTACAAAGTGAACTTCTGTTTTGAGCATAGTGAATTTCATCAAAAAGTAATTTCACTTCGTGTTTAAAGTGAACTTTCGCGCGATACTAAGTGAACTTCTACGCCGTAAAAAGTGAACTTCCGTTTTAACTAAACCGAATTTCGACAAAAAGTAATTTTCTGGCATGTTTACATTAAACTTCCACGAGGTTCAATGTGAACTTCCGTATGCTACAAAGTGAACCACCTTTGTTTTGACTAAAGTGAATTTCGTCAAAATGTAAATTTCCGGTGTATTCAAAGTTAACTTCCATGCGAGTCAAAGTTAACTTCCGTGTGGTACAACATGAACTTCATTTTGACCAAAGTAAATTTTGACAAAAAGTAATTTTCTCGGAGTGTTAAAAGTGAACTTATGCGTGGTGCAAAGTGAACTTCCTCGCGTGTACAAAGTGAACTACTGTTTTGACCTACGTGAATTTGACAAAAAAGGTAATTTTTGGCATGTTTGATAAATCTTAATGTGAACTTCCAATAAAATAATGTGAACTTCTAAAAATAATAAAATAAACTTCAGAAAAATTAAGTGAACTTCCAACAAAATAAAGTGAACTTTCGAAAAATGAAAAAAAAACTTCCGAAAAATGAACTGAACTTCCGAGAAAAAAGAAGTGAACTTCCGAAAAAAGAACTGAACTTCCGAGAAAAATGAAGTGAATTTTCAAAAAATGAAGTGAACTTTCGAAAAATAAAATAAACTTCCAAAAAATGAAGTGAACTTCCGAAAGGAATGAAATGAACTTCCAAAAAATGAAGTGAACCTCCAAAAAAATGAAGCGAACTTTCAAAAAACGAAGTGAACTTCCATGCCATAAAAAGTGAACTTCCGTTTTGATTAAACAGAATTTTGACAAAAAGTAAATTTTTGGCATGTTTACATTGAACTTGCACGAGGTGCAATGTGAACTTCCGTATGCTACAAAGTGAACAACCTTTTTTTGACTAAAGTGAATTTCGTTAAAATGTAAATTTCGGTGTGTTTAAAGTGAACTTCTATGCGATTCAAAGTTAACTTCCGTGTGCTACAAAATGAACTTCATTTTGACCAAAGTAAATTTCGACAAAAAGTAATTTTCTCGGAGTGTTAAAATTGAACTTCTGCCCGGTGCGAAGTGAACTTCCTCGCGGTGTACAAAGTGAACTACTATTTTGACCTACGTGAATTTGATAAAAAAAGTAATTTTTGGGCATGTTTGATAAATCTTAATGTGAACTTCCAATAAAATGATCTGAACTTCTAAAAATAATAAAGTGAACTTCTGAAAAATCTAGTGAACTTATAACAAAATAAAGTGAACTTCCGAAAAATGAAAAAAACTTCAAAAAGTGAAGCTAACTTTCGAAAAATGAACTGAACTTCCGAGAAAAAAGAAGTGAACTTCCAAAAAAAGAAGTGAACTTCCGAGAAAAATGAAGTGAATTTTCGGAAAATGAAGTTAACCTCCGAAAAATGAAGTAAACTTCCAAAAAATGAAGTGAACTGATGTCTACGCACACTCCTTTTCCTGTAGACAGTGTTGGGCCTCCAAGAGCAGAGGTTTGAAGAACAGCAGCAAGTTTTCCCTTAAGTGGATCACCCAAAGTTTATCGAACTCAGGGAGGAAGAGGTCAAAGATATCCCTCTCAAGCAACCACCGCAATCACGATACAAGAAGTCTCTTGTGTCCCCAACACACCTAATACACTTGTCGGATGTATAGGTGCACTAGTTCGGCGAAGAGATAGTGAAATACAAGTGGTATGAATGAATATGAGCAGTAGTAACGGCACCGTAGAAAATAGCTTGTCGGCGTGCGGTTGATGGTAGTAATATTGCAGGAAGTAAAGATGCAGTAAAACAGTAAATAAGCGATGATTGCAGTATTTGGAAACAAGGCCTAGGGATCATACTTTCACTAGTGGACACTCTCAACATTGCAATCATAATTGAATATAAATATAAGCACTTCACTATGCTATTCTGAATTACTCTTTGGCAAGGTAACGAACACTAATTCATCATGTAGGCAAACCTTAAAGATGTATTCCCAAGTACTAATAAACACCCCACGCTGTCACTGTGAGCATTCATAGGAGGTACTAACACACCACAATTTCATAGAGACATCCAACTCAAATCATAACTCGGTGAATAAGTATTCACGTGAAATATAGCCTAAGAGACCCACACGGTGCACACACTTTCACCTTTACACACGTGGGACAAGGAGTCTCCGGAGATCACATAAGTAAAATCCACTTGAATAGCATAACGACATCTAGATTACAAGCTCATCATATGGATCTCAATCATTGATACGTCTCCGACGTATCGATAATTTCTTATGTTCCATGCCACATTATTGATGATATCTACATGTTTTATACACATTATATGTCGTATTTATGCATTTTCCGGCACTAACCTATTAACGAGATGCTCGAAGAGCCGATTCGTTGTTTTCTGCTGTTTTTGGTTTCAGAAATCCTACAAAGGAAATATTCTCGGAATTGGACGAAATCAACGCCCGGGGTCCTATTTTTGCACGAAGCTTCCGGAAGACCGAGGGGAAAGGAAGTGGGGCCACGAGGCGCCGACACAACAGGGCGGCGCGGCTCGGGCCCCGGCCGCGCGGCCTCGGTGTGTGGGGCCCTCGTGTGGCCCCCGCGTTGCCCTTCCGCCTACTTAAAGCCTTCGTCGCGAAACCCCCGATGCCGAGAGCCACGATACGGAAAACCTTACTGAGACGCCGCCGCCCCAATCCCATCTCGGGGGATTACGGGAGATCGCCTCCGGCACCCTGCCGGAGAGGGGAATCATCTCCCGGAGGACTCTTCACCGCCATGGTCGCCTCCGGAGTGATGAGTGAGTAGTTCACCCCTGGACTATGGGTCCATAGCGGTAGCTAGATGGTTGTCTTCTCCTCATGTGCTTCATTGTCGGATCTTGTGAGCTGCCTAACATGATCAAGATCATCTATCCGTAATTCTATATGTTGTGTTTGTCGGGATCCGATGGATAGAGAATACTATGTTATGTTGATTATCAATCTATTACCTATGTGTTGTTTATGATCTTGCATGCTCTCCGTTATTAGTAGAGGCTCGGCCAAGTTTTTACTCTTAACTCCAAGAGGGAGTATTTATGCTCGATAGTGGGTTCATGCCTCCATTAAATGCTGGGATAGTGACGAGAAAGTTCTAAGGTTGTGGATGTCTTGTTGCCACTAGGGATAAAACATTGATGCTATGTCCGAGGATGTAGTTATTGATTACATTACGCACCATACTTAATGCAATTGTCTGTTGTTTTGCAACTTAATACTGGAAGGGGTTCGGATGATAACCTTGAAGGTGGACTTTTTAGGCATAGATGCATGCTTTGGATAGCGGTCTATGTACTTTGTCGTAATGCCCAATTAAATCTCACAATATTCATCATATCATGTATGTGCATTGTCATGCCCTCTCTATTTGTCAATTGCCCGACTGTAATTTGTTCACCCAACATGCTATTTATCTTATGGGAGAGACACCTCTAGTGAACTATGGACCCCGGTCCATTCTTTTACATCTGAAATACAATCTACTGCAATACTTGTTCTTTACTATTTTCTGCAAACAATCATCATCCACACTATACATCTAATCCTTTGTTACAGCAAGCCGGTGAGATTGACAACCTCACTGTTTCGTTGGGGCAAAGTACTTTGGTTGTGTTGTGCGAGTTCCACGTTGGCGCCGGAATCTCTGGTGTTGCGCCGCACTACATCCCGCCGCCATGAACCTTCAACGTGCTTCTTGGCTCCTCCTGGTTCGATAAACCTTGGTTTCTTTCTGAGGGAAAACTTGCCGTCGTACGCATCACACCTTCCTCTTGGGGTTCCCGACGGACGCGTGCTGTACGCGTATCAAGCATATTTTCTGGCGCCGTTGCCAGGGAGATCAAGACACGCTGCAAGGGGAGTCTCCACAATCCAATCTCTTTACTTTGTTTTTGTCTTGCTTTATTTTATTTACTACTTTGTTTGCTGCATTATATCAAAACACAAAAAAATTAGTTGCTAGTTTTACATTATTTACTGTCTTGCACTCTATATCGAAAACACACAAAAAATTAGTTACTTGCATTTATTTTATCTAGTTTGCTTTATTTTACTACTGCTAAAATGAGTAATCCTGAAGTTGAAGTTCGTTCGTTTAAGCAACAAGGGGGAGAAGGTTTAAAAGATGCTTGGTATAGAATTAGTGATGCCCATAATAGGTGCACTAAGAAACACTCCACCACTATCCTACTCAGGAATTTTTATGTTGGTATCTCTAGCTGGAATAGGTATGTTCTTGATTGTCTCGCAGGAGGTAACTTCCTAGGCGCTCCTGCTTTAGAAGCTAGTTGCATTATTGAGAGTTTATTTGGAATACCACCTATTAATGAAGTTAAAATTGAAACCTCTCTTGAAGATGTCATGAAAAAATTGGAAACCATAGAGCAAAATCTTCCAAGTATTGATACTACTTTGGGAGCATTACTTGATAGCACTGATAAACTTGATAAATCTCTAGGTGGAATCAATGAGAGAATCACCATCTTAGAATCTTGTGCTATCCATGATAATCAAACCAAAAGGATTAGTGAACTTGAAGAGGCTATGGGAACATTGGGCTCAACCTTTTCATCTATAAAGTTTAGAGAAAAAGCTTATGTGGGTAAGGAGCAAAAGTTCATGTATGTCTCTAAAGTGCCTAAACCAAAAAAATATTATTATAGGTCTAAAATTGACAAAGCCCTTAGTACCACTACAGATGGGGGAGCTTATGATATCGATGCTCCATCTCTTGATAATACTTGATATACACTTTCGCGCCTAGCCGAAAGGCGTTAAAAAGCGCTTATGGGAGACAACCCATGTTATTACTACAGTATTTTTGTTTTATATTTGAGTCTTGGAAGTTGTTTACTACTGTAGCAACCTCTCCTTATCTTAGTTTTGTGCATTGTTGTGCCAAGTAAAGTCTTTGATAGTAAGGTTCATACTAGATTTGGATTACTGCGCAGATAACGATTTCTTTCGTCGTCACGAATTTCGACCTGCCTCTCTGTAGGTAGCTCAGAAAAATATGCCAATTTACGTGCGTAATCCTCAGATATGTAAGAAACTTTCATTCAATTTGAGCATTTTCATTTGAGCAAGTCTGGTGCCTCGATAAAATCCATCTTTACGGACTGTTCTGTTTTGACAGATTCTGCCTTTTATTTCGCATTGCCTCTTTTGCTATGATGGATGAATTTCTTTGTTCCATTAATGTCCAGTAGCTTTATGCAATGTCCAGAAGTGTTAAGAATGATTATGTCACCTCTGAACATGTTAATTTTTATTGTGCACTAACCCTCTAATGAGTTGTTTCGAGTTTGGTGTGGAGGAAGTTTTCAAGGATCAAGAGAGGGAAATGATGCAATATGATCAAGGAGAGTGAAAGCTCTAAGCTTGGGGATGCCCCGGTGGTTCACCCCTGCATATTTTAAGAAGACTCAAGCGTCTAAGCTTGGGGATGCCCAAGGCATCCCCTTCTTCATCGACAACATTATCAAGTTCCTCCCCTGAAACTATATTTTTATTCCATCACATCTTATGTGCTTTTCTTGGAGCGTCGGTTTGTTTTTGTTTTTGTTTTTGTTTGAATAAAATGGATCCTAGCATTCACTGTGTGGGGGAGAGACACGCTCCGCTGTTGCATATGGACAAATATGTCCTTAGGCTTTACTCATAGTATTCATGGCGAAGGTTGAATCTTCTTCGTTAAATTGTTATATGGTTGGAATTGGGAAATGCTACATGTAGTGACAAGGGATTAACTTATCAATGCCTATGGATTGTAGGCTAGGGTTTAGTTAGAAGTAGAGGGCAAGTAGATCTCGAAGGTTTCAGCCGAAAAGTACTCGACGAATATGAAAACTAGGGTTTGTAGACAATGATTCGATGATCTCTTCGTCCCTCGACTCCCCCTTTATATAAGAGGTGGAGCCGAGGGTTTCGTTTTGTACAAGTTATAGAGTCCGGGACGGTTTCTAACTTATCCCGCCAGATTACAAATAACACTTCCTCATATATCCTCAATCTCATATGAGAACACTAATTGTTGCTACATGCTTATGCATTAAAGAGGAGTCCATTATCTCTGCTGTCCATGTTGTCCCTGCATGGATGTCTAAGCTGAGAATAATCAAAAGTCGTGAAATCCAAAATGCGAGCTTTCTCCTTAGACCTTTGTACAAAGCAGCATGGAGGCACCCCTTTGCATTGACTCTTGGCTAAAACATGTAGATGCGATGATCCCAGTAGTCCAAGCCAATTAGGTACAAGGTGCTGGCACTATTAGTATACTATGCATGAGGCTTGCAACTTGTAAGATATAACTTACATAATGCATATGCTTTATTACTACCATTGACAAAATTGTTTCATGTTTTCAAATCAAAGCTCTAGCACAAATATAGCAATTGATGCTTTTCCTCTGTGAGGACCTTTTTTACTTTTAATGTTAGAGTCACGCTCACTTATTTCTCTCCACCTCAAGAAGCAAACACTTGTGTGAATCCGTGCATTGATTCCCACATACTTGCATATTGCACTTGTTATATTACTTTCATGTTGACAATTATCCATGAGATATACATGTTATAAGTTGAAAGCAAACTCACGTAAACTTAATCTTCCTTTGTGTTGCTTCAATACCTTTACTTTGATTTATTG
>NC_061511.1:282173472-282204739 GCF_022539505.1 Lolium rigidum | reverse complement strand
TTATATTGTTGAGTTTGCTCATGTTGCTACTGAAAGTTATTATGAGAGAGGAAAATATGGTTGTAGAAATTTTCATGTTACTAAAACACCTCTCTATGTGCTGAAATTTTTGAAGTTATACTTGTTTTGTCTTCCTATGCTTGTTACTTTGCTCTTCATGAATTTGTTTATTTACAAGATTCCTATGCATAGGAAGCATGTTAGGCTTAAATGTGTTTTGAATTTGCCTCTTGATGCTCTCTTTTGCTTCAAATACTATTTCTTGCGAGTGCATCATTAAAGCTCGCTGAGCCCATCTTAACGGCTATAAAGAAAGAACTTCTTGGGAGATAACCCATGTGTTATTTTGCTACAGTACTTTGTTTTATATTTGTGTCTTGGAAGTTGTTTACTACTGTAGCAAACTCTCCTTATCTTAGTTTTATGTTTTGTTGTGCCAAGTAAAGTCTTTGATAGAAAAGTAAGTACTAGATTTGGATTACTGCGCAGTTCCAGATTTCTTTGCTGTCACGAATCTGGGTCTACCTCCCTGTAGGTACCTCAGAAAATTAAGCCAATTTACGTGCATGATCCTCAGATATGTACGCAACTTTCATTCAATTTGAGAATTTTCATTTGAGCAAGTATGGTGGCCTAATAAAATCCATCTTTACGTTCTGTTCTGTTTTGACAGATTCTGCCTTTTATTTCGCATTGCCTCTTTTGCTGTGTTGGATGAATTTCTTTGATCCATTAATGTCCAGATAGCTTTATGCAATGTCCGGAAGTGTTAAGAATGATTGTGTCACCTCTGAACATGTTAATTTTTATTGTCCACTAACCCTCTAATGAGTTGTTTCGAGTTTGGTGTGGAGGAAGTTTTCAAGGGTCAAGAGAGGAGGATGATATACTATGATCAAGAAGAGTGAAAGCTCTAAGCTTGGGGATGCCCGGTGGTTCACCCCTGCATATTCTAAGAAGACTCAAGCGTCTAAGCTTGGGGATGCCCAAGGCATCCCCTTCTTCATCGACAACATTATCAGGTTCCTCCCCTGAAACTATATTTTTATTCCGTCACATCTTATGCACTTTGCTTGGAGCGTCGGTATGTTTCTTGTTTTTGTTTTTGTTTGAATAAATGCTTGTGTGGGAGAGAGACACGCTCTGCTGGTTCGTATGAACACATGTGTTCTTAGCTTTTAATTTTCATGGCGAAGTTTCTTCTTCGTTAATTTGTTATATGGATGGAATTGGAAAATGATACATGTAGTAATTGGTTAAATGTCTTGGATAATTTGATACTTGGCAATTGTTGTGCTCATGTTTAAGCTCTTGCATCATATACTTTGCACCCATTAATGAAGAAACACTTAGAGCTTGCTAATTTGGTTTGCATATTTGGTTTCTCTAGAGTCTAGATAACATCTAGTATTGAGTTTTGAACAACAAGGAAGACGGTATGGAGTCTTATAATGTTTACAATATGTATTTTATGTGAGTTTTGTCTGTACTCGTTCATCCTTGTGTTTGTTTCAAATAACCTTGCTAGCCTAAACCTTGTATCGAGAGGGAATACTTCTCATGCATCCAAAATACTTGAGCCAACTACTATGCCATTTGTGTCCACCATACCTACCTACTACATGGTATTTCTCCGCCATTCCAAAGTAAATTGCTTGAGTGATACCTTTAAAATTCCATCATTCACCTTTGCAATATATAGCTCATGGGACAAATAGCTTAAAAACTATTGTGGTATTGAATATGTACTTATGCACTTTATCTCTTATTAAGTTGCTTGTTGTGCGATAACCATGCTTACGGGGACGCCATCAACTATTCTTTGTTGAATATCATGTGAGTTGCTATGCATGTCCGTCTTGTCTGAAGTAAGAGAGATCTACCACCTTCATGGTTGGAGCATGCATATTGTTAGAGAAGAACTTTGGGCCGCTAACTAAAGCCATGATTCATGGTGGAAGTTTCAGTTTGGACATATCTCCTCAATCTCATATGAGAATAATAATTGTTGCCACATGCTTATGCATTAAAGAGGAGTCCATTATCTGTTGTCCATGTTGTCCCGGTATGGATGTCTAAGTTGAGAATAATCAAAAGCGAGAAATCCAAAATGCGAGCTTTCTCCTTAGACCTTTGTACGAGGCGGCATGGAGGTACCCCATTGTGACACTTGGTCAAAACATGTGCATTGCAAAGATCCGGTAGTCCAAGCTAATTAGGACAAGGTGCGGGCACTATTAGTATACTATGCATGAGACTTGCAACTTGTAAGATATAACTTTCATAACTCATATGCTTTATTACTACCGTTGACAAAATTGTTTCATGTTTTCAAAATAAAAGCTCTAGCACAAATATAGCAATCGATGCTTTCCTCTTTGAAGGACCATTCTTTTTACTTTTATGTTGAGTTAGTTCACCTATCTCTCTCCACCTCAAGAAGCAAACACTTCTGTGAACTGTGCATTGATTCCTACATACTTGCATATTGTACTTGTTATATGACTCTATGTTGACTATTATCCATGAGATATACATGTTACAAGTTGAAAGCAACCGCTGAAACTTAATCTTCCTTTGTGTTGTTTCAATACCTTTACTTTGATTTATTGCTTTATGAGTTAACACTTATGCAAGACTTATTGATGCTTGTCTTGAAGTACTATTCATGAAAAGTCTTTGCTTTATGATTCACTTGTTTACTCATGTCATTACCATTGTTTTGATCGCTGCATCCACTACATATGTTTACAAATAGTATGATCAAGGTTATGATGGCATGTCACTTCGAAATTATCTTTGTTATCGTTTTACCCGCTCGGGACGAGCGGAACTAAGCTTGGGGATGCTTGATACGTCTCCGACGTATCGATAATTTCTTATGTTCCATGCCATATTATTGATGATACCTACATGTTTTATGCACACTTTATGTCATATTCGTGCATTTTCCGGAACTAACCTATTAACAAGATGCCGAAGTGCCGATTCTGTCGTTTTCCGCTGTTTTTGGTTTCAGAAATCCTAGTAACGAAATATTCTCGGAATCGGACGAAATCAAGACCCGGGTTCCTATTTTCACCGGAAGCATCCGAACACCCGGGAAGGACCGGAGGGGGGCACGGGCCCCCGGACCATAGGCCGGCGCGGCCCAGGCCCTGGCCGCGCCGCCATATGGTGTGGCCACCCCTTCGACCCTCCTGCGCCGCCTCTTCGCCTATATAAAGCCTTCGTCGCGAAAACCCTGATAAAAAAAAAGCCACGATACGGAAAACCTTCCAGAGCCGCCGCCATCGCGAAGCCAAGAACTGGGGGACAGGAGTCTCTGTTCCGGCACCCTGCCGGAGCGGGGAAGTGCCCCCGGAAGGCTTCTCCATCAACACCGCTGCCATCTCCACCGCCATCTTCATCACCGCTGCTGCTCCCATGAGGAGGGAGTAGTTCTCCATCGAGGCTCGGGGCTGTACCGGTAGCTATGTGGTTCATCTCTCTCCTATGTGCTTCAATACAATAATCTCATGAGCTGCCTTACATGATTGAGATTCATATGATGATGCTTGTAATCTAGATGTCATTATGCTAGTCAAGTGAGTTTTACTTATGTGATCTCCGGAGACTCCTTGTCCCACGTGTGTAAAGGTGACGAGTGTGTGCACCGTGTGGGTCTCTTAGGCTATATTTCACAGAATACTTATTCACTGTTGAATGGCATAGTGAGGTGCTTATTTATATCTCTTTATGATTGCAATGTGTTTGTATCACAATTTATCTATGTGCTACTCTAGCAAAGTTATTAAAGTAGTTCTATTCCTCCTGCACGTGTGCAAAGGTGACAGTGTGTGCACCGTGTTAATACTTGGTTTATGCTATGATCATGATCTCTTGTAGATTGCGAAGTTAACTATTGCTATGATAATATTGATGTGATATATTCCTCCTACATATGCATGAAGGTGACAGTGTGCATGCTATGCTAGTACTTGGTTTAGTCTTTTGATCTATCTTACACTAAAGGTTACTAAAATATGAGCATTATTGTGGAGCTTGTTAACTCCGGCATTGAGGGTTCGTGTAATCCTACGCAATGTGTTCATCATCCAACAAAAGTGTAGAGTATGCATTTATCTATTCCGTTATGTGATCAATGTTGAGAGTGTCCACTAGTGAAAGTCTAATCCCTAGGCCTTGTTCCTAAATATCGCTATCGCTGCTGTTTCTTGTTTCTATGCGTTACTACTTCTGCGTTACTACTGCTTGTTTACTGTCCTGGGCAAAGCACTTTTCTGGTGCCGTTGCTACTACTTATTCATACCACCTGTATTTCACTATCTCTTCGCCGAACTAGTGCACCTATTAGGTGTGTTGGGGACACAAGAGACTTCTTGCTTTGTGGTTACAGGGTTGCATGAGAGGGATATCTTTGACCTCTTCCTCCCTGAGTTCGATAAACCTTGGGTATCCACTTAAGGGAAACTTGCTGCTGTTCTACAAACCTCTGCTCTTGGAGGCCCAACACTGTCTACAAGAATAGAAGCTCCCGTAGACATCAAGGGCGTTGTCCAACTCCTTGCTGGTCTTGTACAGCATGAAGTCCAGGTGTGCTACATAATGGTTCATCTCCGTGTGCGGGGGCATGGTCATCGGTCTTCCCATGGGGTCATGTCTTGGGTAGTAGATGAAGCGAGTGTTCTGGATCTTGTTCTCATTTTGTCCACACAGACGGGAAATTGCTTCTTGCATAGCTCTTACTAGTCCTTCTTTCCAAGTGTTTCCCGTTACAGAAAACCAAAAGGTTTCCCATATTGGGGCTCCAGGCTTTCTTCGCACATCTGCAGTAACTTCCCACCGAGGTGGTCCTAAGGAGTGATTATTGAGGGGTATTCTGAAGAACTCGGGGTACGGGCGTCCTAGATATTCCACTAGTTGCTTCAAATCCTTCTCGAATATCAGGTTTCCTCCGTGGCCAAGCTGATAGGACTTGCAGGTGTACTCCATCTGTGAGCAATGAGGATGAGTAAGTTAAAGAAGTGGTCAAGTGTGCAAAATTTTATGTAGGCTTGCAAAGAAAAGTAGAGCATAGATTTCTCATTTTTGAAAAAGATCTCAAGGATAAGAGTGAGAATAAGTTTTCACAAATATTCACTTCATTGGTTTTTGAAACTAAGTTTTTCAGACGTCCATTCTAACTAGGGTCTCCTAAGGTCAAACAATGGCTCTGATACCAACTTGTCAACACCCGGATTTTTAAGTCCAGATGCCTGTTATGCCATACATTGCAATCCCAGGAATATTGTTGTTGCGAGACATAACCGTTGAATATCATAAGTCATCATTCATTACATACCATAGTCGTCTTACAATTTCAGATCACATGATCCATATTACACAAATAGTTGATCTATTGATCAATGGACACAAAGTTCATAGCGGAAGCGTAAATAGAAGGGACTCTCTAGTCCACAGGCCAACGTCTGACGTAAGAAGATTTCCTAGTTGTCGTAGACATCTTGGTTGCCGTCATCTTGATAGTTCTGCTCCTCTTCATAGTCTGGCCATTTGAATAGCCAGGGACACAGCCGTGAGTACTTTAAAGTACTCGCAAACTAATACTAATGTAAGTGCTAACAGTTCTAGTAAGGGATGCTAAGCTCTATTTTATTAATTTGCATAAAGCCAATTTTAGTTCACAAGTATTTCAGCAAAGACTTATTCAAAGTGCTAACTAACTCAAGTGGGAACATTAGTGTCATTCCCACAACTCAAGTTGTGATTCAAAAATCAAGTCACCATTTCACCATTCATTTCACCAACATTCTCAAGAATCTGACACCGGAAACTGTATGGCCTTTCCAACCGTCCGTAACCGTGGACGCGGCTATTCGAATAGATTTAGACTCTGCAGAGGTTGCACACTTGTGCCACAACATTTGATTTCATCCGTCGGGATTACCCCGAATCATCGTAACACAGTACGCGGATCATCAACCATAACCCTTCACTTACAAACCCTAGTATGAGCACCTCTCCCCATGAGCTTGGCCTCCCAGTGAAGACCAACTGTCAACCTGGGAACTGCACAGGGCTTGGCCATACAATTCACATCAATTCACATCATTTATCAACAACGGAGGCAGCCTCAAGCATAACCCCTATGATGTGTGTTCAGAGGGAACCCATACTAAGATGCATAAATTTCCAGTTAATCCCTACCCATAATCAGGTATTGTGGGGGTACTCAATATTGGAAAGGTATCGCATTCAAACCAATATCAGTTTTATCAAAAATCACCATCTTCTCTTGGTCATATTCACCTTCAAAATTCATTCCATGGAATGACTCATCATTCCAAGGTTTCAAAATTCAGTTCAAGTCACATGTTCCCATCTAGAGTAGTCAAGTTTTAATATTTAGCACTAGCACTAATCATGAGGGGTGCTATCTTGCTTGGCTAGCTTGAGACTAACTTTGCTACTCTAGTAACCTTCTTTAACTTAGACTAAAGTTAACTATAAAAGTAACTCTTGAAATAAACAAGTAAAAACTTGTAAGGTAAAAACTTGGGATAGGCTTGTGGTAAGAAAGGTAAGACTAATGGTGCCTTGCCCCAAGGGGCTTTGCACTTTGCAAGGATATTAGCTTGCAACCATAGAACTTGCAATGGTGTTAGCTTGCCTTGGTGGTTGAGGTGGTCAAAGTGCTCTTCTTCTTCTGGGTAGAATCCATCCTCTTCCTGGTATTCTCCGGTACTAGCGTCTATACACAAATACGAGGATACAATCACCAAACAATACTTAAGTAGCCTTAATTAGCCTGAATGGCTCACTCCAAATGATCTAGCATCATCACTTAGCATTGCTACCAAGAATTAATCTAGGGTTTTCTTACTTAGGGTAGAGAAATAATTTCCTCTCATTATATATGTAAAGGATAGTTTCCATTTAGTTCTTGAGGAATAATTTCCTCTCATTGAATCTTCTTAAGATTTAATTTCTCAAACAATCATACATGAAATCATGTTGACCTTAGTCAACCATTCATCATCATCATTTGAGAAAATGATTTAAATGAGGTAGAATACCTCATACTATTTAACAATGCTTATTATGATTTAAAATCACCAAGTATTTCATGTGAGAGTATTTTACCAGGGGTTCAAACTTCATATGAAAGTACTTGGGACAAGATTTAAATTAAGTGAAACACTTCATATGATTTGCATAATAGTTTTGGACAATATCACTTAATTAAACTAGCCTTATAGTCCTTTATTTCAACTAGGGCATGATCATCCAAAGTAACCCTGCCATATTTTCGCATAAACAATTAGTGTAAGTGAAATGTGAGCTATGAGAGTTGAAATCAACTTAATATCACTTTTGGTTGATTTTTAAGATTTATTTGAAGTTGCAAAAGTCTCTGCCTTGTTCTTTTTATCACATTAATTCTACAAAAGATTTCAAGGTGGGACCAGTGGGGTTGGATAGAACTTTTCAGTAGCTTTCCAACAATATAAAGTTTTTTTAAATTTTGCCAAGCAAATTTGAAACTATTCAATTTCCAAGACAGGACCAATATTTGAATTAAACTGAAAAGGATTATATGAATTTGAAAACTTGGGCTTGGGCGGGAAAGTTAAAAGGCCGAAACGAGGGAAACTAACTGGGCCAGCCCAGCTAGCGCTGCGGCCAACTGACAGGGGGGCCCGCACGTCAGCGACTGAGGCTTACCGAAACGGTATGGGATGATGCGGGCCGTCGGATTAAAAACAGATCGGACGAGCTAGGCGCGTCGTCTTCTCCGGCGAGAGAGGATTCCCTAGCGGCGAGGGTTTGATGTGGGCGAGCTTACCGGCGGTCGGCGAGGCAGGGCGGTGGCGGTGCTCGAGGTTGTCGACGACGACGAGTCGAACGGTGGTCATGGGAGCGTCTGGGGTGGTCGCAATCGACGGCGGCGTGCAGGTGTTCTGGCGGGGCTCCGACGACGAATTGGCTTGCTCCTGCGGCCAATGTTGATGGCAGAGGAGTGGAGGAGGCCCAGAGAGGGGAGGGAAGTGGATTGGTGTGAGGATGGAGGCGCGGGAGACGGTGTATTTATAGTTGCGCATGGTGCCCGTGGGTCTGCGGCGAGGGCGACAGCTGCGCGGCCATTCCTGCGGGCGAGAGGGGTAGGTGAGGTGGGCGCTAGGTAGGTGCGGTCGAGGCGAAGCCATAGCGCGTGCTGGCGAGGTGGGGGACGGCCAGGCGAGTGCTGGTGATGGCAAGTGCTGGCGGCACGGGCGCAGAGGAAATGGCGAGGTGGTCGGCGGCGACAGCTTGTGCGAGGGCACGGGCGCGTGTCACACGGTTTCGCGGTGCGGCGGCGAAGCTAACGGCGAAGGAAGGGGGTCCGGGGGAGGCGCAGAACGTCGGAGCGCCGTGTGGCCGTGGTGCGCGCCGGCAGACACGGGATGGCATGGCCATGCCGCTCGTGTCGCGCCAGGACATCGCGGGCATGGGCGTTGTGGTCCACCATTTGATGTTTGGCGCCCATGAGCATGATCGCGGGATCAAGGGGAGTCAAATTGACATGGTGGCAGGGTTTGGTGGTGAGGGAGAGGGAGAGAGGCATGTGCACTTGCAAGGGGGCCGGCATGGCATGGACATGGCTAGGTGTGGCCTCCTCTTAGGGTTTCTGTGCATGGTGTAGGGAGAGAGGGGACACGGGAACAAGGTGGAGTGAAATGGGGCAAGTAGGGTTAGGCAAAACACTATGCAAATAGTGATTTTGGTTTGTTCCATAATTGCCCAATTCAAATTCTTGCAAAATTTGGTTGAGTTCAAATGGTTGCAAAATTTGAAAGTGGTTGGTTTGGTTGAGTTGTAAATGACCAGAGACAACCATGTGTGGTGGTGGAATTTTAAAAATCAAAGAAATGCAAATTGGCTCAAAGTGAGATTGTTGCATTTGATAAAAAGTTCCAACTTAGCATGAGCATAGAATTTGATCCAAGATGAATTGGACCAGGTGGTCTTTACCAAAGTTGTTCTCCTTCATGTTCTCTTGGATGAGGTGCAAAGAATTGGGAAAGTTTAGTTTGAAAAACTTGAAATAGAGGGGCTTAAAGTAGTGACCAGAATATAAATGGCAGATTTGACCATTATCCTATGTGATCACAATTTGAGTTTGAATTTAATTTGATTTGTGTTTCTTTGATTCCAAAAGTTTTAATAAGTGTTTAGTAACATATTACAACTAATGGTGAAGGCCAAATTGGTCTAGGTCAAAGATTTGGAAAAATGGCATAAGCCATATGTGAGGGTTTTGTGATTTTCTACTTTTTTATTCTTTTCCTCTTCTTGGCTTCTCTTTGGCATGGGTGAGGTTTATTTGGTGTTAGAATGAGTTGGGTAAAGGGTTCAAACCATTTTGGGGCAATGTGGGTGCTTAGGCCAAGATTTGATATTTTGGCTTAAGTGCCACATATGCCTCTATGCATATGTTTTACTTAGTTTTGTTTCTCACTTGAATTGGGTTCGTAGCACTAGATTAGGTGTGTTGAGGTATTTAAAATCATCTACACAAGGTAGACAAGGAAAAGTTTAGCATTTGCAAAAATTAGCCATAGGCTTGCATATGCCTCTTTCTTATTTAAGATCATTTCTTTTTATTTTGTTTTTCAAAGGTTGGTGACAAGAGGGATGAGGTTTAGGGTTTAGTGGGGTTCACCATGGTTCACCACCATTTAGCAAAATAAGAGAGGTAGGGTTCAAGATTTACATATTAGGGCTATATTCCCACATATTTCCTTTTTCTTTTATTTTGTTTTCTCATATTTGATACACTTGGTTTTGAGAAGGTTAGGGTTTAGGGTTTTGGAAATGTGTTCAAAGTAATAAACAAACAATCATGGCAAAAACACAAGTATTAGGTATGAGCACTATGCATAGCACCCAATGTAGGAAAAGTTTTTGTTGGTTCTCATTTTTGTAAAAAGGAAATTCATTTTCTCTTTGTTTTAAAATTTTGGGATGTTACAAATTTTTTCAAGATCTTACGATTTTTCTACAGAGAGAACAACTCAAATTCGTGACAGCTAAAAATCTGTTCCTGCGCAGAAATCCAAATCTATTATCAACTTTCTATCAAAGACTTTAAGTGACACAACAATGCAATAAAGTAAAGATACAAAAGTATTGCTACAGTAGTAACAAGCACCTTGACTCAAATATAAAACAAAAATTGCAGAAATAAAATAATGGGTTGTCTCCCATAAGCGCTTTTCTTTAACGCCTTTCAGCTAGGCGCAGAAAGTGAAATCAAGTAACATCAAGAGAAGAAGCATCAACATCATAATTTGTTCTAATAATAGAATCAAAAGGTATCTTCATTCTCTTTCTAGGGAAGTGTTCCATACCTTTCTTAAGAGGGAATTGATATTTAATATTTCCTTCTTTCATATCAATAATAGCACCAACGGTTCGAAGAAAGGGTCTTCCCAAAACAATAGGACAAGATGCATTGCATTCAATATCCAAAACAACAAAATCAACGGGGACAAGGTTATTGTTAACCGTAATGTGAACATTGTCAATCCTCCCCAAAGGTTTCTTTATAGAATTATCAGCAAGATTAACATCCAAATAACAATATTCCAAAGGTGGCAAGTCAAGCATATATATCATAAAGTTTCTTAGGCATAACAGAAATACTTGCACCAAGATCACATAAAGCATTACAATCAAAATCATTGACCTCCATTTTAATGATGGGCTCCCAACCATCTTCCAACTTCCTAGGGATAGAAGCTTCAAGTTTTAATTCCTCTTCCCTAGCTTTAATGAGAGCATTTGTAATATGTTTTGTAAAGGCCAAGTTTATATCACTAGCATTAGGACTTCTAGCAAGTTTTTGCAAGAACTTAATAACTTCAGAAATATGACAATTATCAAAATCAAAACCATTATGATCTAAAGCAATGGGACCATTGTCCCCAACACTTTGAAAAATTTCAGCACTTTTATCACAAACAGTTTCAGCAGTTGCAGGAAATTTTGCATGCTTTGTAGTAGAAGTAGAAATATTGCCAACACCAATTATTTTACCATTGATAGTAGGAGCTTTAGCAACATGTGAAGCATCAACATTACTAGTGGTGGTCATAGTCCAGACTTTAGCTATATTATTCTCTTTAGCAAGTTTTTCTTCTCTTTCCCACCTAGCATGCAATTCAGCCATCATTCTAATATTGTCATTAATTCGAACTTGGATAGCATTTGCTGTAGCAAATGACTTAATATCTTTATCTTCATTAGGCATAACTTTCAGTTTTAAAAGATCAACATCAAGCAGCAAGACTATCAACCTTAGAAGCAAGAACATCAATTTTACCAAGCTTTTCCTCAACAGATTTGTTAAAAGCAGTTTGTGTACTAATAAATTCTTTAAGCATGACTTCAAGACCAGAGGGTACACTCCTACTATTGTTGTAAGAATTACCATAACCATTACCACTGTTAGAAGTATATGGCCTATAGTTGTTACCAAAATTATTCCTATAAGCATTATTGTTGAAATTATTATTTTTAATGAAGTTCACATCAACATGTCCTTCTTGACCAACCAATGAATCTAAAGGAACATTATTAGGATCAACATGAGATCTACCATTAACAAGCATAGACATAATAACATCGATCTTATCACTCAAGGAAGAGGTTTCTTCAACAGAATTTACCTTCTTACCTTGAGGAGTCCTTTCAGTGTGCCATTCAAGCGGGGTGCCGCCCTTACACCTAAAATAGGTGTAAGAGCGGCTAGATGTCTAAGGGTTGCACGACGACAGCATATGACACGATGAACAATGCTAACCCTAACACATCTATGATAACTACGTTGCTCGCCATCAACAAGGCTTCAGCACGAGCAATGCATGAACAACGAATAAACGTGTACTGCCTAGATCGCAAGATGCGATCTAGGCAGCATGATGCTTACCCGGAAGAAAACCCTCGAGACAAGGGAGTTGGCGATGCGCCTAGATTGGTTTGTGGTGAACGTGATTGTTGTTTATTTCATAAACCCTAGATACATATTTATAGTCCGTAGACTTTCTAACGTGGGAATAATCCCAACCGTGCACGAGCCAAATTCTATCTAACTGACACGTATCCTACTATATTACAGATACACGGGCAAACTAGCCCAAACTTTGCATATAAGGCCGATTCATGTATTTCTTCCATGTATATTCTTCAAGCCCATCTCAATCGCGGCCCACCTCTGATCCGGTCAAATTCTGGTGATAACACATGTACAACGGCCTATTCCGACTGGATCTACGGCGAGCTTATGGCCGAAGCATTACCGACGGGTTGGTTAGTTCTCATGTGTGTGCTAGTTCGCTTCGGATTGGCTGCAGCAGGAGAAGATAAGACGTACACGAAGACAACGCACAGATTGGATGGAGTCCATAGAAAATTAGCAAAGTGATTAGCTGGTGTCCTTCGCAGCGTCACGTGAAGCCAAAGGGAAAGCAAAGCAAAAAGAAGTCTGCGAGCGGCCGCGTACACGTTTGTACGTGGAGATCCAGGTTAAGGAAAAAATCATCGGGTGAAGTGCGCAATCGCGCGCCATCATGAATTCACCAGTATGCACCGGTCAACACGTTTTCTACACCAACATGACATTTCTAGTGAGGGGCCTTGCACAGGAAAAGCTGATGCGAGTCTCCTTCCTTGTTAAAAAAGGTCTCTCGCTCGCTCCGAACTATTTCATCAAAAGCATCCCCTGGCGGTTCAATCTTTCACGACCGACTTCAAGTAGCCAGTATCCTACGTAATTCATTCTTCTCCTTGCTTACTTTTCAGGGTAGTCTCGGCTAATTCGGCTATTAAGCTAAGCCTTTGACTATCATCATGGGAATCAAGAAGCTGCGATCGAAGACGGTCGTTTGACAAAAGAAAAACGCGTATATGGAATTGGAGCACCGCTACTGTCGCTTGGTTAGCAGCTCAATCGGGACACGGCTGGTTCATCCGATTTCTGGCAGGATGCGGCTGCGACCAATATTTTCTTCAACCTGTACTTAGGCATCAAGTAGTGAGAAGAGGAAGCAACGGCCTAGCTACAAGATTATTTCTCGCGCGTGGAAAGGATCGAACAATAGAGCTTCACCCGACAACGGCGCAGCTTTGCTTTTGCGTCCGCGACCAAGAATTCCGTTGTCGCGCCTACGTCCGTGTTTACTGCGTCGCGCGGCTTCGTCCATCGGACCGGTCATCATCAGACTTGCATCCGACATAAAGAATATCGGATCGGAACAAAGCTTCGACTACTCGGTTCGGTCGACCGCGCCCGCTGTCGCGCACTTGCCGTACTCGAGGGCTCGCCTGCCGTGGACCCAACATTGCGGACTCGGTATATTCGGGTGCTCACCTGTCGTGGGTCCGCTACATCGACTGCGTCCTCTACATCGACCACATTTGCCTGGCGCCCGCGTGGATTATCTCGGATGGCGCAATTATTTCGGCTGCGCCCGCCGCATGGACTATCTTTGGCCGTGCAACTATTCTGACTACGCTCGCCGCATGGACTATCTTTGGCCATGCAACTATTTCGACTGCGCCTGCAGAACCAAGTGTTCCACTTCCTTCCGCCACACCCGATGATTGGGGAGGCGCCATTACATTGTTACCTCCAACTATTCGGTGGATTTATTTTCCCTGAATCGATGGACTTATCTTCTTCAACCCTGGATATATCTTCTCCCGATGCACTCTCGGGTCAATGGATTCATCGCCTGGAATATTCAATGGATATCATATTATATAATATTGACCAGATGCGCTCCTGTCGGGAGCGCTGAAATTATTCGGGGGCTCTTGGTTTGTCTTCGAACTATTGAGCGCTGGAATTCAAAGAAATATGTAGACTATTACTCCCATCGGGAGCGCCGGTTCGCTGTAATTACTCGTGGGCTCCTGGAATATCTTCGAAACTTTGCGGTTACTCTCATCGGGAGCGCTGGTTCGTTGAAATTCAAGAAGATTTGAAGACTATTACTCCCATCGGGAGCGCCGGTTCGCTGGAATTACTCTGGGGCTCCTGGAATATCTTCGAGCTATTGCGGTTACTCCCATCGGGAGCGCTGGTTCGCTGGAATTCAAGAAGATATGAATACTCAAGTTTTGAAGAATTGCAGTAATTCGGGACACCCGAACTACATCGTCAGGAACCTTGTTCGTATAATTCAACGAACATCGGTGCGATGGAAAATACGCCCAGAGATTGCACTCTAAAAAAGCCTCTGAAACTACGAGTGCTATGATGCAAAATCAACGGGTACCTTGCTCTTTTCCTTTGCTATAGATGCCTCAAAGAGTGCCGCAGATAGCAAGGATCATGAGAAAGCCTCTGAAATTACGAGTGCTATGATGCAAAATCAACGGGGACCTTGCTCTTTTCCTTTGCTATAGATGCCTCAAAGAGTGCCGCAGATAGCAAGGATCATGAGAAAGCCTCTGAAATTATGAGTGCTATGGTGCAAAATCAACGGAACCTTACTCTTTTCCTTTGCTATAGATGCCTCAAAGAGTGCCGCAGATAGCAAGGATCATGAAACAACGGGGACCTTGCTATTTTCCTTTGCTATAGATGCCTCAAAGAGTGCCGCAGATAGCAAGGATCATGAAACAGCGGGGACCTTGCTCTTTTCCTCCGCTATAGATGCCTCAAAGAGTGCCGTAGATAGCAAGGATCATGAAACACGTACGAAAACGACCCACGCTCGACACTTTAAATTACAAAGGTATCAAAGAGCGACGGAGTCATCGGCGGATCTAGTGCCACCGATCTATTCGGGAGCTGCTGTCAAGACATGCATCGGTTGAAAGCAAAGTTGCACATACAACGGGTTTAGCAAGACCCGCAACACGAGCTGATCACTCAAATAATTTGCTGCCGATAAACTTACAAACAATGGCATCAACGATGCTCAAGGTGCATTAAGAATTGACCCTTGAAATAAACAACAATGTGTCAACGACACCTGAAGAAAACTACAAACATCGAGTTGCTCGACTTGAGTCTACTCACGGTTGCAAGCATCAGTGCCCAGTCTCAGGAGCTACTTCCATCGGGAGCGCTGGACACGCACCCGATAAAATTATCGGCTCCTCTGGGCCATCATCCCAATCATCGGCTCCTCTGGGCCATCATCCCAATCATCGGCTCCTCTGGGCCATCATCCAAATCATCGGTTCCTCTGGGCCATCATCCGAATCATCGGCTCCTCTGGGCCATCATCCGAATCATCGGCTCCTCCTGGGTATCATCCGAATCATCGGCTCCTCTGGGCCATCGTCCGAATCATCGGCTCCTCCTGGGTATCATCCGAATCATCGGCTCCTCCTGGGTATCATCCAAATCATCGGCTGCTCTAGGATATCATCCAAATCGTCAACTCCTCTATCAATGACATCATCAGAGTCATCGACATCATGTTCTCGGAACTCGAGGACATGTACGGTATTTGACTAAGCATTTTTTACACCCTGTACATAACTATTTCATATTTATTTACAGGCTCAGGGGCTACTCCCATCGGGAGCGCTAGTCGCGCACCCGATAAAAAATATGGCAACCTCGCCAACAAAGAAGAATAAAGTTGAAGACGTCGGCATCAACAATCAAGATCTTCGAGTAGTACAACTTGATTCTATGCGTGGCTGCAAGCACCCGCCCATAGACTCGGAGGCTACTCTCATCGGGAGCGCTTCGCGCACCCGACAGGAAGCAACTTCGACTCTACATCAAGCACAAGATTCAACAGATGATCAAGACATTCGGCGAAGACAACTTTAGTCCCTGCCCGAAGCTTCACTTCGGCCAGACACTCGGGGGCTACTGACGTGGGCATAACCCTTCGGGTACTCGACATTGCCATACCCGGTGCAAACTATGAAGCTGGACCAGCATAAGGACTCAACAAGCTGGACCTGCACGCGCCTCAACTTAGACTACAAGGAAAGAAGACTCCAATATGAATCCTACTAGGACTCTTGTAAACCCTAGCTTGGCTGATATATAAAGGCAGGCAGGGGCACCCCTTAGGGACACACAATCAGAAACATAGATCATAGAGGTAACTCGCCTAGACATCGCATCCCACGAACTAGAACTAGACTAGATACAACTACTCCGCCCATGGCGGCCCCCTGTATACATATATTCCTATAGTGGATTGCTAGCAGGACGTAGCGATCCTCCACCGCGGGGACGTGAACCTGGGTACATCGTGTACCGCCTCGCTCCCGGAACTTCCGTCGTCGCCTTTCTCTAAAACCCAAGCCCCTCATGGTGGGCATTGCCGTGGAACCCCCTCGACACCTTCGTCTCAAGAGGTCCCTACACAAGCGATTAGGGTTTCTCCATGTAGAGTCATGGAGGTGTGGTGGATTTTGGTCCTCGTCGGTGGGAGGGCTCCATTTTCTGGTGTTAGGGTTAAGGGTTGTTTGGGTGGTGCTCTGGTGTTGCCGGCGGCGCCTCGTTCAATAATGCCTCCCAGGATTCAACTCCATCTCAGCGGCGACGTCGAGAAGGTTGTGGGTGTGGTCCGGTTCTCGAATGCTTCTTCTGGTTGTGGGGATCTCCGGATCATCAAAGAGCTCCATCGATGATTACTTATTCCTCTTCGTCTCTCAAAGGGATGTTGTCTTCTTGACCCATTCGATGAATTGTCGTCCGTAAGCAACAACATCATGCTTGATTAGGTAGGAACGGCAGCAGCAGTGCACCATTGACATGATCTAGGGCTTGAAGATGATCGAAAAACATATCAAGAATTTTATTGTAATTTTCGGTTTTGTTGAGGTGCTTTGTACTGTCGCATGTTTCTTTTAATGCCTAGTTCTTTTCGCAAAGAAAATTTTACCAAAAAATATAGGAGAAACTATCAATATTCATAGTGTCAAATGCATATAATATTAAAATACACTTTGTAAAGATTCTAATAATGCAAATACAATATAGACGTTAATAATTACACTAAATATTTAGTTAAATATTATAGAGTTTAACTTTGATAAAATCTAGATTGCAAAGTAATTATGAATCGAGCTAGTACTAACATCGCCTTTATCAAAGAATATTCTGATACCAGAAACTATTATTAATCATGTATATAAACATCATCCAATCAGGATATATTTGGTGGATCCTATTGACCCATGTGACACTATCTTCATCTTATATTTTTTTTTTTGAACAAGATCTTCATCTTATATGAATTAAACAACCTGCGAGGAGCCTCTGTGGGTGCGCATGATGGTACTATAGTTGCAATGCAAGTTTCATCATTGAGACTTGGTTAAAATGTATAAAAAGTAGCAGATTTCAATATTTTGCAAGTGGGGAAGAAAAAAAACAAGATAAATTTAGCGCGCCTGGTAATGATGATGATTGTTTTCCTTTTAGTTCGTCAAGAAAATTAATTGATATTATTAATTTCGTGTTCGTGTGCCAACTTTTGATGCTATCAATGCATGCTGCGCGCAAGACGCACAACACCAATGGCGTTGACCGCACGGTAATAGCATGGTTGAACGCCAACTTTCAGTTGAATCACACGCCGGTTTCGCCGTTGTTAAACGTTGTCAATGTATGATTCGCACAACGCCCGCACCATCACCGGGGTCAATCTAGCAACTGGCTTTTTTGAGGATCACATGCTAACGTCAGCATGATGTCACGTTGATACAAATAATCGACTCCGCTCAAAAAAAATGGTGTGCTGCTAGCTAGAAACCGGCTTTTTTGAGATGTGCCAGGACATAAATTATATATAAGCTGGTGAATATACTACCCACTCGTCTAAATTCATATGTATCTATACACTAAAACGTGTCTAAATATGTGATTATCTACATAAATCTCTGTCGACTAATTTCAAACGAAAGGAGTACAATACATATGGTTTTTGGTTGGATAGATTTATCGTAAAGATATATACAAATGTTACGAAGCTAAATATCACCGACACAACTTTATTAAGCCCATTGCATTTCATATTACTCTATAATTGGTACTAAACATGTGACACCTAATAGATTTTGTAAGCATACCAAAACGTCTTCCATTAAGAAAAATCATGTATATAAACATCATCCAATCAGGATATATTTAGTGGATCCTATTGACCCATGTGACACTATCTTCATCTTATATGAATTAAACAACCTGCGAGGAGCCTCTGTGGGTGCGCATGATGGTACTATAGTTGCAATGCAAGTTTCATCATTGAGACTTTGTTAAAATGTATAAAAAGTAGCAGATTTCAATATTTTGCAAGTGAGGAAGAAAAAAAAACAAGATAAATTTAGCGCGCCTGATAACGATGATGACTGTTTTCCTTTTAGTTCGTCAAGAAAATTAATTAATGTTATTAATGTCGTGTACTGGTCTAACATCATAAGAATACCATAATTCTATTAACTACATCAATATCTACTCCAAATTAAACACATTAGTGTTTGAATAGTTTGAATAATAATTATTTTGCCAGGATTTGAAGATGCATAAATATTCTACTCACATATGTGTTATTAGATTTACCATAATATTTCTACTCACATATGGAATTTTTACTATATTGTTCAAATACTTAGAGCCCAATAAAGATGTTGCCCTCGCATTTGCGAGGGCATCATCTTACGACTTTATGAGATAAGTTCAAGATTTCATAATATTTTCATCGCCCTATTATAAACTATATGTTTATATTGACACCACGAATGATGTGTTACATAAACACATGTCATCCTCTTTTATTGTGAATCGAGTGACTTCTGAAACTCATGTACTGTAATTAAGATGCAACTTTGGCAATTATATTTAGTATTAATTTATTAAAAATATTTTGAAGTAATTTAATACAAATTAACTTTTTTATTTTTTGGCCAATTTCATTAATCTATGTATATACCAATTACTGAAGTTTGAGAAGTTTGTCTACTATTTTTAAAAAATAACTTCATTTATCATAAAATTGATTAGATATAGAAATAATGTAAGTAAAAGAAGTTGGGCGACATTATCTATTATGAAATATATGTGGTGTTATATCTATCTAATTTCACTAACTCCTATTTCGATGTATCTCACCCTTAAATCGATTTGTCTTACACTTTCTCTGAGATCATGTACCATGACTATACCCGCTAAGAGTACATAGTCCTGAAAATGATATGCTCCGCGATGAAACCATCAGTATATGCTCCGCAACAAATCATAAAAATTACATATTAGTTCCATTATATCACAATAGTAGTTTAGGTAATCAGTTTATCCACGTGATTCCGTACAAAGTGAATAAGAAAGAATGTATGGAAAATTTCATGTCCTCGTAAGTCTTAAATGAATAGAAACTATATAGATTTTGGGAAATCATTAGAGCATGATCTATAAAAAAGAATAGGATTCATAATAAAACAAAATCATAAAAATAAACATGAGTATTTAGTAAGTACTCTAGTAGTACATAAATGATTCCAAATTCTTTAATCGGAAGAAAACATGACACACATCCAAGTTCTCGATGCTGAAGATGAGACATATTAAAAGATATTTAAGTAAAGTGAATAGAAGGTTATATTCCTTGCTATTTAGGGCCACCAAAAGAAAGTTTTTCTTGCTTTGCAGAATCTTAGTTCTTTTTTCCCCGCAATCAAAATGATGTGTATTCTTATAACTTTCCCCTCTTTTTTTTTGAGACACATGCATTCCCTGATTGTTATGAAATAAGTAACTTTTAAGATGCATGTATGGTTATTATGGTTATTAAGAAACTTTGACCACTATTTTGTATATCATTTTATTGATCAAATATTCTGAAGTATTCTAAATAAATAATGATTATAAATAATTTTCTATCTATATATCAATTATTGAATTAGAGAACTTTATCTGCAATGATTTAGTATAGTTTCAAATATCTACATGTCATTAGCGTAAGATAGAGAAGTTTGACTGCATTATGTATCATGAAATAGATGTGGTATCATATTATCTAATTTCATCAATCCTCTTTCATATATATCCCCCTCTTCAATAAGCCGTATTAAGATTTTCTCACATTATTTCTATCTGGTAACATCTCTATGCTGGCTTAGAGAACATAGTCATTTTGTGTGTTATCGGCCACAAAATCTCAGAACAACAATTATGCTTCCTGACCATTTATAGTTGTTTTGTGCTTCCCGACCATTCTAAACATTCCATGTTAGTGCAATAAATACTTTAGGAAATCAGTTGAATCAGATGATTACAAAAGCAAATAATAAGACAGAACTTACAATTTCAATGGCGCGCCATCTTAACTTATAAATGAATAGAAACTATATAGATTGGGGGAAATAAATACATCATGGAAAATTCTAGGATTTGTTCCTAACAACATATATAAGTGTTTTAGTAAAGGTAATCTACTTGTTCAAAACTATTTCCAAATTCCGTAATTACCAAAGCATGATGCGACCTTGGTTGTGCCTTCTATAGGCACTAATATTTCTATAGTAAAATCAACAGTGTGCTTAGTGTGAAAACTCTAGTTCGCCTTCGCTTCAATGCATGTCTTGCGTTCAACATTTTTTTTACCGAACATTTTACTAAATAATAGCTTTTTAGTTTTTTAAAGATCATTTCTTATTTTTTTGACACAAAAATGTAAAGATCATCTCTTATGTATGTTTTAATTTATTGATGGTATAGAAGAAAAATGTGTGTCAAAATTTATGGCTGGAATTTTCAATTTATTTTACAAATTTTCTACTATATCTCGCTTCTTTAACGCGCATTGTATTTTTGATATACATATATGAACAGATTAGTTTATAAATGGATTTCTAGATTATGTCAAATAAAAGAGATCTATAGCTATCAATATAAGAGTGAGATGACGTCTACTATTTATAGTTGGGAACAACGACATAGACACCTTCATACGCCCCCGCGTATAATTAGTGAGAATGTTTTAGTATATAATTTTTTATAGATAGTTCTGAAAATTTAATGTTCGCATGTAAGTTTTCGGGAAAAAGTGTAAAAAGATAAAACAAAATTCGTGAATAGTCATGTGCTAGGATCAAAAAAAGATCACTTTTACACGGAACACAAAATATATTCTTTTGTCCCAAAAACTTGTGTAGCAACATAAAATGTCTGGATCTACATGCAATTTTTTATCAAATTTTTAATATATATTAAAACATATTTTCAAACAGAGTGTGTTCATATGCACTCGGCAGCCTAATTACATTTGCTATGGTTGTGTTCTCATCATTTGCACGTACACATACATGTGTATACATGTATAAATACTTTAGGGTTTAAGTTTTAAGTATGTGTAAAAGATATATACGCTTTGCCTTATGTCACGATAGAGAGAAGTTTACCGAAACCAACTACTCACTCAGTCTCATAAAAAATGTCTCAACTTTATCTACCGAAGGGTACAAAAGTTGATACGACACTGACACGTATGCATATTGCCATAGTGATGTCACTGTTGATGCCACACCAACATGATAATTTCTTTTTTCCTATAGCATAATATTATTTCAAAGTTCTACGTGAATAGGAACATATAAAAACAGTCCTAGCTTAGCGTCATTTTTGGAACGATGATATTGTAGAAAATCAGAAACTGCTCTTTACTAACCTAATATTAGTGTGTCACTCAGACAATTAAAGAATATATGAATAAATGTTTGCAAAATAAATTATCCATTAATTATTTTAAAATATTTATCTAAAAAATATTCGTCATTTGCACCAGGGAGATTGTTTTATGTCTAAAGTCTAATCTATAACAAACAGCAAATTCTAGAAAAATAACTAAACTGAAAAATTCCATTGTTTAGTTGTCATAGGTGTAAAGTGGGACCTCCGTGAAGAAATTATAATTTGATTTTCAGTTTGTAAGCTTAACTAACAAAAGTCTAGCCATTCTCCTCTAGATAGACCTTCATTATTATTTGGGCTGCAACATATAAACCTCATAGTTCTACATCTAATAGCAATGGCTGACTTTATGAATGTTTGTCACCTAGATATTGTGATAAATATCATGTACAAACATGAGATATACTAACTTGTATGGGCCTTCCATTTTAATACGGAAAATAATAATTCATCCAAAAATTAAAGATGATTAAAGATTAAACCTGCAAACTTGCTAATTCATTTATCACAATATCTAGGTGTTTGAAAAATTATGTTGTACACATCACATAATATGAGTATCTTCGAAACGATAGATTTAATTCGCACACACTCTTAATTAAATAAATATGATGCCCTCGCATTAACTGTGCTAGCACAGTGGCCCTCGCAAATGCGAGGGCATCATCTTATTATGTTGATGGTATAAGTGTTAAGATACAATAATATAGTTTTACAACTATAATAATGGCATCATGGTAAACAAAGTATCACATATGCGAGTATCACCTCCGACTATCTTACATTTGTAGGTGAATGATGAAATCTGTGAACACAAAACCACGTATATCATTTCAAAGTGATATTACAGAAGTAGACAAAACTATAAGTTTACGTGATGTTATCTTTCAGGCGAACGGCATTTAATTTCCATACCTCGCGAGACGCCAGTGGTGAATTAGACCTATGTGTCCATTATGCAGAAATGGTATTTTAGTGTGATGTGATGTTCTCATCGATAGCACAACATCTGTGCTATTTCGTCGGAGGTGATGTTCTCATCGATAAAGTGACATATGTAGTGAATTTGATAATTTTGAAACTGACTCTGGTTTTGTGTATACGCCTGGTGAGTCAACTAATGCTATTTTTTCATAAATACTCAACGATGCATGGAGATACTTGCACATATTGATCGATTTACACTTTGTTTTTTTTTGACAAAACTCTTCATATCCTAGCACATATATATGTGAATTGCCACCACATTCTAGCTTGTAGCTAGTGTACATACATATATTTTATTACAGACGTATCTCTCGCTTTTCTTTTTTGACATGACTCATCTCTAGCTAGGCAGGTTTGGCATTTTTTTGCGAAAGCAGGTTTGGCATATACATGCTCCTATTTTATCTACTCGATCTACCATTGTCTTACCCACTCTTTAGTGGTGTATCTATTTTTACCATGTGTTTAATATGGAAACGTGCAGCTCAAATGGTTGTATCGAGCTGCCTAGCTAAAGGGCAATATATTTGCTTGCTTTCTCGTGTCATAAATAAATACGTTTCAGGATTGTTAATTCACAATTAGGCAAAGAAAAATTAATCCTAGTCAACTTTTTAAGACCCACATTAACCTCCAACCTTTTCCATAACTAAAAAAGCATTTATTAATTTCAAGTTATGTTTTTCTCAAATTCCCACTTTGTACATTGCGTTTTGATTATCCTTTTTTTTTGCCAATCGCACCTTGATTATCTAATATTTGTACAACTTTCATGTATATGTTTTTTTCAAATGGTACCTCCCTGTACCAGTTATATGCTCCAAACTGTATATCAATTCAAATTATATATATACTCCCCTATCTATAAAAATTTCTTAACTCTGTCTAAATTTAGATGTATCTGAATATGCATTAACTTTATCTAAATTTAGATGTATCTGAATATGTCTTAACTTTGTCTAAATTTAGATGTATCTGAATACTATTTAGTATCTATAAATGTAGATACATCTAAATATAGACAAATCTAAAATATTCTAAATACAATTGAGGAAGTAGTTTAAAATAATTTAAACATGCATATCAGACACTCGCGCTAATTTTTCTGATTTTTAATGAGGCCGACCCGAGTAGAAAATTGTACATGCTATTGATCGTCCGAGCATGTAAAAAATCGTGCATGCTATTGATCGTTCGAGCATGTTTGAGGCTAGCAAAAGTGCTCAAACAGGAAAAATAATATCCGCCAAAATAGCAATGCACACGAACTTATGAAATCTTCGTTAGCTAATGTGATTAGCACCGTTGCCGTAATATTTTATTATTTCCTTGTAAACCCAATAGCATTTGTACATGATATGTTTAGTAACACAAATTATGTACGATACAACCTCTCACATGGTATATTCGTTCAGAGTTCTAATCTTGTACGTCAAATTCAGCGTGCCAAATCTAGCGTGCCATATAGACGTTAAGGATGTGGCCTTCCTACCGATCAGTCTTTTAAAACAAAATCTATCTGTTGATCAGTTCTTTTGCGCACTTAGTTTTTTTTAGAATCTTTGAGATATGTTTTAAGTGTACCCATATGGCTGTTACGTGCCATAAATTTAGTTTTGGACACGCGTATTGTTGTACGTAACACTACCTAACTTTTAATCATGTACGTTAAGATTAAAATCATTGGTTCATATTTTTTGAGCATATGTGGATTAACCTGGTGCCTCGAAAAACACCTTTATTTTACTTTTAGTATATAATAACTAGCACAGTGGCCCTCGCAAATGCGAGGGCATCATCTTATTATGTTGATGGTGTAAGTGTTAAGATACAATAATATAGTTTTACAACTATAATAATGGCATCATGGTAAACAAAGTATCACATATGCGAGTATCATCTCCGACTATCTTACATTTGTAGGTGAATGATGAAATATGTGAACACAAAACCATGTATATCATTTCAAAGTTATATTACAAAGTAGACAAAACTATAAGTTCACGTTATGTTATCTTTCAGGCGAATGACATTTAATTTCCATACCTCGCGAGAAGCCAGTGGTGAATTAGACCTATGTGTCCATTAAGCAGAAATGGTATTTTAGTGTGATGTGATGTTCTCATCGATAGCACAACATCTGTGCTATTTCGTCGGAGGTGATGTTCTCATCGATAAAGTGACATATGTAGTGAATTTGATAATTTTGAAACTGACTCTGGTTTTGTGTATACGCCTGGTGAGTCAACTAATGCTATTTTTTCATAAATACTCAACGATGCATGGAGATACTTGCACATATTGATCGATTTACACTTTGTTTTTTTTTGACAAAACTCTTCATATCCTAGCACATATATATGTGAATTGCCACCACATTCTAGCTTGTAGCTAGTGTACATACATATATTTTATTACAGACGTATCTCTCGCTTTTCTTTTTTGACATGACTCATCTCTAGCTAGGCAGGTTTGGCATTTTTTTTGCGAAAGCAGGTTTGGCATATACATGCTCCTATTTTATCTACTCGATCTACCATTGTCTTACCCACTCTTTAGTGGTGTATCTATTTTTACCATGTGTTTAATATGGAAACGTGCAGCTCAAATGGTTGTATCGAGCTGCCTAGCTAAAGGGCAATATATTTGCTTGCTTTCTCGTGTCATAAATAAATACGTTTCAGGATTGTTAATTCACAATTAGGCAAAGAAAAATTAATCCTAGTCAACTTTTTAAGACCCACATTAACCTCCAACCTTTTCCATAACTAAAAAAGCATTTATTAATTTCAAGTTATGTTTTTCTCAAATTCCCACTTTGTACATTGCGTTTTGATTATCCTTTTTTTTTGCCAATCGCACCTTGATTATCTAATATTTGTACAACTTTCATGTATATGTTTTTTTCAAATGGTACCTCCCTGTACCAGTTATATGCTCCAAACTGTATATCAATTCAAATTATATATATACTCCCCTATCTATAAAAATTTCTTAACTCTGCCTAAATTTAGATGTATCTGAATATGCATTAACTTTATCTAAATTTAGATGTATCTGAATATGTCTTAACTTTGTCTAAATTTAGATGTATCTGAATACTATTTAGTATCTATAAATGTAGATACATCTAAATATAGACAAATCTAAAATATTCTAAATACAATCGAGGAAGTAGTTTAAAATAATTTAAACATGCATATCAGACACTCGCGCTAATTTTTCTGATTTTTAATGAGGCCGACCCGAGTAGAAAATTGTACATGCTATTGATCGTCCGAGCATGTAAAAAATCGTGCATGCTATTGATCGTTCGAGCATGTTTGAGGCTAGCAAAAGTGCTCAAACAGGAAAAATAATATCCGCCAAAATAGCAATGCACACGAACTTATGAAATCTTCGTTAGCTAATGTGATTAGCACCGTTGCCGTAATATTTTATTATTTCCTTGTAAACCCAATAGCATTTGTACATGATATGTTTAGTAACACAAATTATGTACGATACAACCTCTCACATGGTATATTCGTTCAGAGTTCTAATCTTGTACGTCAAATTCAGCGTGCCAAATCTAGCGTGCCATATAGATGTTAAGGATGTGGCCTTCCTACCGATCAGTCTTTTAAAACAAAATCTATCTGTTGATCAGTTTTTTTGCGCACTTAGTTTTTTTTAGAATCTTTGAGATATGTTTTAAGTGTACCCATATGGCTGTTACGTGCCATAAATTTAGTTTTGGACACGCGTATTGTTGTACGTAACACTACCTAACTTTTAATCATGTACGTTAAGATTAAAATCATTGGTTCATATTTTTTGAGCATATGTGGATTAACCTGGTGCCTCGAAAAACATCTTTATTTTACTTTTAGTATATAATAATAACTAGCACAGTGGCCCTCGCAAATGCGAGGGCATCATCTTATTATGTTGATGGTGTAAGTGTTAAGATACAATAATATAGTTTTACAACTATAATAATGGCATCATGGTAAACAAAGTATCACATATGCGAGTATCATCTCCGACTATCTTACATTTGTAGGTGAATGATGAAATATGTGAACACAAAACCATGTATATCATTTCAAAGTTATATTACAGAAGTAGACAAAACTATAAGTTTACGTTATGTTATCTTTCAGGCGAATGACATTTAATTTCCATACCTCGCGAGAAGCCAGTGGTGAATTAGACCTATGTGTCCATTAAGCAGAAATGGTATTTTAGTGTGATGTGATGTTCTCATCGATAGCACAACATCTGTGCTATTTCGTCGGAGGTGATGTTCTCATCGATAAAGTGACATATGTAGTGACTTCGATAATTTTGAAATTGACTCTGGTTTTGTGTATACGCCTGGTGAGTCAACTAATGCTAATTTTTCATAAATACTCAACGATGCATGGATATACTTGCACATATTGATCGATTTACACTTTGTTTTTTTTGACAAAACTCTTCATATCCTAGCACATATATATGTGAATTGCCACCACATTCTAGCTTGTAGCAAGTGTACATACATACATTTTATTACAGACGTATCTCTCGCTTTTCTTTTTTGACTTGACTCATCTCTAGCTAGGCAGGTTTGGCATTTTTTTTTGCGAAAGCAGGTTTGGCATATATATTCTCCTATTTTATCTACTCGATCTACCATTGTCTTACCCACTCTTTAGTGGTGTATCTATTTTTACCATGTGTTTAGTATGGAAATGTGCATCTCAAATGGTTGTATCTAGCTGCCTAGCTAAAGGGCAATATATTTGCTCGCTTTCTCGTGTCATAAATAAATACGTTTCAGGATTGTTAATTCACAATTAGGCAAAGAAAAATTAATCCTAGTCAACTTTTTAAGACCCACATTAACCTCCAACCTTTTCCATAACTAAAAAAGCATTTATTTTTGGTATATCTCTAAGGATGTGTTCTATGATCTCTACGACCAGAATGGAGCACTTGGCACTATCACTGGACTTCTACCTATTTATGGTCATCTGCTTCGCTTCTTCAGGGCCACCATTGCTCCAAGTGGTGGGAACAATGATGCTCTTCGGGGTGCTCTCGTGGACCTTCTTCGTCTCGCCTTTGATTGTGCACAGGATGGTGATGAGACCACAGACTTCACAGTTGATGTCATGGATTATATCTTTCATGAGATCCATGATGCCATGGTTTCCCGGACTTCTATGCCATATGCTCCTTACATTCAGCTTCTTATCAATGACACTGCTGTGGCGGAAGAAATGAGTCAGTTTCCATTTGGGGCATTAAGGTCAAGAAGGCATATATTAAGAGGAAGGCAGCTGCCCCAGTTGCTGGTTCGTTTATGGGAGATGCCCGCTCTAGTGCCTTTGCACCCGGTCGTTCTATTGCTACTCCTCTCATTCAAAAGGAAGTGAAGAAACTCAACTGGTTCCAGCGCAATGTTCTTTGCATGAACATTGAGATTCATAAGGGGAACTTTGAGGCCAACCGTCAACGCGCAGATATCCAGCATACCCAGGCAGTCATTCTACACAAGCTCGATGGTGAGCAAGGTGCTCCTCCTCAGCCTCCTATTCACTCCGCTTACAGTGGTTGGCACTCTTCTCAGGTTCAGTGGTTAGCCATCGAGCAGAGCCTTCAGAGGAACAACATATCTCGCAACTCTCCACCAGCTGCTGACAGTGCTGAAGAGTATGAGTCCGAGACGGGCTCCGAGTGATCTCCATGGGATGAGTAGCATCACTCTTTTCCCCTTTTTGGCGTTTCGATGCCAAAGGGGGAGAAGTGTTCTATGTAGGACTTCTACGGGCTTGGCATTGGTAGGGCACATGCATATGCGTTTACCATTCCTTTATTGCTTGTGTCCTCTTTCTTATCATTTGTTTGAACTATTTGGCTTAGTTTGGTTGTTTAAAACTATCTTCTATGTGTGTTTCTGAGACATATTGTTAAGGTTTTCGGAATTCATTATGGGAATTGTATATGTTGACACCAAAGATTATGATATGGTGTGTGAGTTAAGGTATTCGGTATTCTATATCACCATGTTGGTATGACATCTATCACTTTGTCTCAACTATATGTGCTTATGTCTCGCGTTTTGTTCATGTTGGATACCTTTTTGTGTTGAGGCACCTCGTACCTATGTGTGGTTGATACGTCTCAAATGTATCTATAATTTCTTATGTTCCATGCTAGTTTTATGACAATACTCACATGTTTTATATACACTTTATATCATTTTGATGCATTTTCCGATACTAACCTATTAACAAGATGCCGAAGCGACAGTTCATGTTTTCTGCTGTTTTTGGTTTCAGAAATCCTACACAGAAATATTCTCGAAATTGGACGAAACAAAAGCCCACGGTCTTATTTTCCACGGAGCCTTCCAGAAGTCCGAAGAGGAGACGAAGAGGGGCGACAAGGCGGCCACACCCTAGGGGGGCGCGGCCCCACCCCTGGCCGCGCCGCCCTATGGGGTGGGCCCCTCAAGCGTCCCCCGACTCTGCCCCTTCGCCTATTTAATCTCTCTGTCGCAAAAACCCTAGTACCGAGTGACAAGGGATTAACTTATCAATGCCTACAGATTGTAGACTAGGGTTTTAGTCGGATGTAGAGGGCAAGTAGATCTCGAAGGTTTCAGCCAAAAAGTACTCGACGATGTAAAAACTAGGGTTGCGTAGAACAATGAATCGATCCTTTCTTTGTCCCTCGACTCCCCCTTATATAGGATGCGGAGCCGAGGGATTCGTAATACACAAGTTACAGAGTCCGGGAGGGTTTCCAACCCGTCCCGCAAGATTACAAGTAGTACTTTCTAATACAACTCTAGCTTTCCTTACTAATAACTTGGGCTTCCGAATCTTCTTATTCCTCGAGTTATGGGCTTTCAGTAAACCCCGGGTACTATCTTCGGCAGGCCCATTGGGGATGCCTATGTCAGTAGCCCCCGAGATTTTGCTTGAATCAAAGAATCAGGGAAAATCTCCAACTTTAATCATTCAATAATTCTGTCGAATTTATCACATATCTTTGGATATGCAATTATATATTGTACAGGGATAATGGTAGTTGGGGCTGGTTCATCTGACGGATCAGGTACTAGTTAACTGCTCTAGTGGCAATCCGCAAAAACTTACTTCAAGATCACGTCCCTGGACATGATCTCGGGATACTGGTGTAAACTTCGACAGGTGCCGCTTAAGGTCTTACCATTCTGTCGAGTCCCAGTCATATTTTATCGGGTACCTAACGCGTGCGTTAGGATTTTTCTTCGTATCTGTTGATACGGAAAAAGTAGCAACCGACGTCAGAGACGGTGCCACGCCGCTCAGAACGGATCCCGGGTCTTACCTTCGCAAAGTTTTGCGGCATTCAAAGATTATTCGCGACTTTGGCACTCTGAGAATATATTGTCGAGTGCCTTTTCGGCTGCTGGAATAGCACATTTTATTGAGTCAACGGATGACTTATCTTGCCTTCCCAATGGGAGTATATGCAGAGTTATTTGTATAACTCGAAATGAGCTCACTTCTTCTTGATTCTTTCTCTCTCTCTTTTTTTTTATAATTTCATCGGGCACGCGAACAGCGTTCCCGATGGGAGTAGCCCCCGAGGCTACAGCCAAGAACTAGTGCTTGGTTGTAGGCTCAACACTTTTAATGCCTCATGTCGCTATATTGTCATTCTTTCTCGAACTTTTTATATCTATCGGGTGCGCGACCAGCGCTCCCGATGGGATTAGCCCCCGAGGCTATGAACAAATGCTTGCATTTGGTCATAGGCTCTCGCCATTTCTATGTTGTCATACTCGAACTTTTCTTTTTTCCAAAGTAGCCCCCGAGCATTTCGGTGACGATTTTCTTCCTTGTGTATGCGAGGTTAAACCAAGGCAAATAAATTATATTGAGTATACTATACTTGCGGGTACTAGCCCCCGAGCCTTTTTTTTGTTGATCCCTATTTTGTATCTTTATTTATTTTGCGAGGTGTTTTGCACCAAGGCGAAATATTTTTGGTAATATATATTGTAACTTCTGGGCACAAGCCCCCGAGCCTGTCGAAGAAAAAGATATGTATCTCCACTATCTTTATTATATTGCAGCACCACGAGCCCGCCTCATTAAAAACCTTTTCCAGCCCCACTCGGTGCCCTGAAAAAGGAAAAGAGTGCGTCTGAAAACTCGCGGGCGTTTCAGTACATTGTATTTTTACAAGGACTATATTTCGACTCTAGGCGTAAAAACGCCTGAGTTGTGCCACGTTCCAAGGATTTGGCTCAGCAACTCCTGACTTCTTGTCCTTTATCCTGTACGCTCCTCCTTCGATTACTTCTGTGATGATGTACGGGCCAAGCCATGGCGACTCGAGTTTTTCGTGGCTCTTTTGATTGAGTCGTAGAACTAAGTCTCCAACCTGAAAGGATCTTGGTCGCAAATATCGACTGTGGTAATTTTTCAAGTCTTGCTGGTACTTAGTTACCCGTGATAGTACTTCGTCTCGAGTTTCGTCAAGTGCATCGACATCGTCTTCCAATGCTTTTCTGGAAGCTTCTTCATCGTATTCCGTGAC
>NC_061511.1:282120384-282173372 GCF_022539505.1 Lolium rigidum | reverse complement strand
CTAGTGTTATTTAGGGAGGAACATCAACTTTTTCACGAGAAAAAAAGCCGAATAACAAGCGCCACTACGAATGACTAATACAACAGCTGTGTTGTTGTTGTCATCCAACTGTGGCCGGATGCACGCGCTGACACGCACATGTACGACGCGTGTATGCTCATCTCATCTCGTATGAGCTCTTATTTTTTTGGCGGTATATACTCCGTGATATTAGATCAGAAAGATCAGTGCTTCTTGCAAGGCGGACATGGCGAGCCATCATCGACGCGTCCATCGGCGCACCGAAACGTCTGGGGATGGGTCGCCTTCACCACGCGACAGTTCACACAGCCGTCGCGACACTTCGGGCTTGCGTCGTCACAGACTACAGCCCCTGAGAAGAACCTGCAGCTGTTGCAGCACTTCGGGAATTCAGCTGCATGCACGCATGCAATAAAAATCAGTTTTAGTACCAACAACAAGGCACCTTCTTGCTAACTGAATTCACATGAGTTAATTATCGCATGTGCTACCTCTATTTCTAAATATAAGTACTAACACCTCGATGGCACGAAAAAGGGGCAACCAAACTTTGTTGAGGAACACATATGCATGATAAAAACGAAGATAATCGATCAGCTACACACCGTTGGTGTGTGAGAGGATTCCCATGACCAGGACAGCCTGGAGAACAAGGATCGCGAGGAGCATGCTGCTCTTCATCGTTGCTTGTGAACTTCTAGTGCAAAGCTCTGGCCTTGTCCCGGCTGCTCGTCGAGTGCTTTATGTGGAGTGGCTGTTTCTGGCCATAGCTATATAAGCAACTCTATATATGGATGCCCATTTACAAACATGACAATTGTGTCAGCGACCAATTATTATTGCGGTGAGTAGTTGGGGGATAATTTGGCTCATGGCTAGTTTTGGCTTGTTTTCTTTTTCGTGAAAGGCGGCTTGGACTGATCTCATGGCCACATCATCGAGCCTTGCTCATGATAGGAAAAAACAATTTTTCCTAACGGATCGGCAGGTCAAGGTTGTATGTTTTCTCTATAAAAAAACATATTAATATCACGAAAATACATATTACATCCAGTCTCTGCAACAACACTATACCCTAGTTTTAGTATAGATGCACACAATCGAAAAAAGAAGACGAAGCTGAGAAAGTAAAAGTCCCGCTGTAGTGTTTCAGTCCTTAGAGCAGCGCTACAAACACCACCATGACAACAACAGAAGTCCAAGTTCTCCAAAAGAACACCTCCAAAAGAAAATAGTGCACAAGCGCCATCGTCAGAACATAGATCTTAGATTTTCACCATAAAGAAAGCCCCCGCTCTTAAAACAATGCCTTCAACAAAGCCATGGCCAGGGAAAACCAGTTAAGGACAGCCCATGAACTTTCACCTGAAAGTTAGGACATTAAACTTCTCCTGTGATGACGCCCCCACTCTCATGCCGCTGCTATGAAGCCCGAAACACAAAGCAAGTTTACCATCGATGTAAAGCCTCAAACCATGAAAACTAGTCATCAAAACTTGGCTTCCATACCACTCTCTGCCTAAAAGACGTGTCCCACGATGGTAACATATAGCAGAGCTTCATGCCGATTCCTCCTCAAACCAAATGGTCGGAAAAAAACATGGTAACATACAACCGAATTCTATCCAATCCAGGAATCTCCATGCATGAGTCGCCTAATGGAGTTCGTCGATGGAGCCTTCCGGAACTCGACACTCTGGCTAGATCAAGAAGGACTAGCATCCATTAGATCTTCATCCTGTCGCAAGAGGAACCCTAGCACCGCTACCTTTATTCTTCGATGCAGACAAACATGCCCCCATGCTGCCATCCGCTGCCTAGCAACGACGAAGGAGGTTCAGAACCTCCACCGGAGTAGGAAATGACAGGAACATCAGCGACATATGAGCAACGCAGTGCCCAGTGTTGCCACACAACAACCATCACCCCCCCCCCCCAAGGGCCGAAGAGGTGCGTGCAGCAGCTGCGGCCCGCGTGATCCATGTTGGGCCCACGTGGCCTAGATGAAGTCAGCGCGCTGCCTAGATCAGGCCCGCATGGCCGGTCACCGGCGACCGCCCTGCCGCCGCGCATCCCGTCGCCAGCCCATCGCCCGCGTCCATCGCAGAGAGCGGCACCACCGCGCACCCACTGGAGCTTCACATCTACGCGGAGATGATCCACCCGACGTGCCTCCTAGCTCTCTGCCTATGTGATGCCTACGACGAAGAGTACACTTGTAAAATTCTGCACCAGACGATACCATCATGTCAAATCAGCAAGCAGGCCTCGTTATCTTTTCTAGGCTTCAGAGGCTGCTACACCCGAGACCAAAACTCAGAAATGATGATTTCAAAAATTCTGAAAATAACTATGTACATTGACACATTATACAACCTTCATATCAAAGTGTTAATTATAAATTGAACTCACAGCCCCATATAGAAAAATGACAGATCATGCTGTGAATAGTAGTAGTTAACTGGAACTTAACTGTGAATTGATCACATTAACAATGTAATAGTTTGATTTGTTTTTTTTTATCAAGATGTGATTTGGATTTGTAATCCAATTTTTTTGACATGTTAGAAGCATCCTATCTATATATGTACTCAAATATATTTAGAATCCTGTACCATGTGTTTTAGGTCGGGTGCACCGGTTGCACAAGAACTCTGGTACACCGCGGGTTGATTTGATGCTATGAGGACACTACCAACTAGCCTGCATGTTCGCTTCTGAGAACTTACCACGTCTCTATTCATATACCATCGGATTACACACGCAGAAACGACACTAAAACTCCAGAAACAACAGCTGTTCCAACACTTTACACAAAAGACCTCGTGAAAACAGAAAAATACAAAGAAACCCAGAGATCTTTGTGCAGAGACGCCAACGAACATCTCCTGCGACCGCCGCCGTCGAAGATGCCGGAGGGGGAGAAGATGAAACCAACACACCGAGGCTCGGAGAAGCACCCTCGCAGACACCGATGCTTTGTGGATCTCTAATCGCACTCGCCGGAGACGATGGAGTTGCCTTCTTTGGGGCACATCGGCCGGGGAGAGCCCCGAGCTTGTCCGAGCCGCACCACCGCCGAAGCCAATTGATGGAGTCGATGGAAAACAGCGACGACGCCCTTCCGCATCCTCCATGCCCGCATCGGCCCAACTAGCTCCTGGAGTGTGCCGGCGGAACGCCAGCTCTACTCCTGTACAGATCCTCGGCAGCTCCATGGCGACGCCGGAGTAGTCGCGGCCACGACGGTGGAGCCAGAGGACAAAATCCACACATGGGTCAACACCGCAGTCGCGCCAGCCCCTCCCCCCTAGGAACCCTAGACCCATGGATCCGCCTGATCCCTGGGCAGACACGGATTCCAGCTCTCCGACGTCCCCATGGGAAGCGTCGCCGCGGTGGAGAATGAGCAAAAGCACCTTTATTCCTCCCGGCGCCGCCTCCACCACCACAGCGCCGCCGGCAGACCAACTAGCCCTACTATCTACATGCCGAACACACAGATCCGCAGTTCCCCCGCTCTCCCGCCGCCGAAGCAGCAAATGGAGAGGGAGGGAACCGCCGGTCTGGCCGGCGGCGAGATAAGGGAAACTTGGCTTCTCCTTTTTGCCTCTCACGAGTACTGTAGCAGGAAGAGGGGAAAAGGAAAGCAAAACGTGACCTTCGCAGGGCTCACGTGCGCGCCCTTAATGTTCGCTTGTGTAGGGCTGTAGCTCTACATACATCTTTTTTTTTATACAGCACATGGTGAGCAGTCTGCTCTAATTCTTCCTAGTGTCTTGCAGAATAGGTTAGGACTGCAGTGAGAATTTTTGACTCTTATAGAATTTGATCCATCTTTTCCAAATAGAACAAAAGATTAATGAATTGGTGACTAGAACGCCCTGCAAAGGGAACTTAGTTTGCTGGAAACTTAAAACCTCTGGACTGTTCTCGACCAAATCGATGTACCTCTTTGTAGTGGTCCGATGATAAGCATGAAAAAGCTGTTCTGAAAGGATAAATTTCCCATGAAGAATAAATATTTGGTTGCCAGGGAATTGGTTACGGAATTCATTTGAGAATTCTATGGTTTTTATCTCATGCCTAACCCTAATTCCTTTTGGTACTCTGCCATTTCTGTGGCTTTCCCAAATAAAATGATATCGTCAATATTATTTTAGGAGTATTTTATTTTTGCCAAATAAAGTAAAACGATGGGTGCCAAACGAGCTCTTAGTATATTGGGTTCTGATAGCAGAGCATTGGGCAATGGAACATTTTGTGGTTTTAAGAAGAGACGTACAATAAACACATGCGTTTCTTCATGGATGCATGCACTAGATACATGCACAAAGGGATAGCTGATCGGCAGGCAACGACCTTTATTTCTCGACAGCAACAACATCGACAGACACGAGTGTACCATTTGCACAAGCACGACGTAGCATATCTTGATCAGTGATTCTTGCACGGATGGCAGCTGCCGTCGGCAGTTCTCCCGTCGGCGCACCTAAACGTCTTGACAGGGCGCACATGCACCGCGCGGCACCACGCACAGGTCGGAGGGCACTTGTACATCACGTCGTCACAGAACATGGCCCCCGAGAAGGACCTGCAGTTGTTGCAGCACTTCGGGAAGTACCCCTCACCCTCGGCTACATGCGTTTTTTTTCACATCATGGCGTCACAACAAAGCAATCAGATAGGTTGACCGAGCATTTGGCGATGTTGGTACGCAGCCCTGAGGCTGCCCCGAAATCCTCAATAACCGCCATGAAGGTCCTGAAATCCAGCACGGAGGGCCGCAGGAAGGTCACAACATCATCCGCATAGATGGATGTACGATGACGCAGCCCTGTTGGTGCGAGCGGGCTCAGCAATCTCTCCTTCGTGGCCTTCTGGATCATCAGATGCAGAACTTCCATAAGCAAAATGAAGAGCTGCGGGGATAGAGGGTCGCCCTGTCTGAGTCCACGCCTATTGGCAATCCGCGAGCCCGGTGTGCCGTTGAGTAAGACACGCGTCGAGGCCGTGGAAAGGAGCGCGCAAAAGCACGTGAGGAGCCTCTCTCCAAAGCCCAGCTTCCGGAGGACATCCACGAGGAAAGACCAATCCACAGTGTCAAAAGCTTTGGTGATGTCCAACTTCATAAGTACAGACGGGATGGAACTACTGTGGAGCTTGCGAGCAGTCCCCTGGACCATCATGAAATTGTCATGCAGGCATCTTCCACGAATAAAAGCGCTTTGATGGACTCCAACCATCTGCGGGAGGACCGGGGCAATCCGATTTGCCAGAACTTTCGCCACCCACTTGGCGACCCCGCGGATAAGGCTGATAGGCCTAAAGTCTCGCACTTCCTCCGCCCCTGGCTTTTTTGGGAGGAGGGTTATCAGGGCTCCATTGACAGCACCGAATCCACGACAGTCAAGTCTCGACAAGGAGTTGAAGGCGTCCATGACATCCTCCTTGATGATGTCCCAGCAGACCACAAAAAAGCGCGTTGAGAACCCGTCAGGCCCTGGGCACTTGTCCAAAGGCATATCCTTGATGGCTTTCCACACTTCCGCCTGAGTGAACTCTCCGTCTATGTGCTGGAGGTCAAAGGAAGGAAGCCCCAGGTAGTCCAGGTCGAGAGTGAATGGCCTGTCGGCCCCGGTACCCAGAAGATCATCAAAGAAACTATCCACAACCTCAGCCTTGTCTGCATGCTCTGTGATGCGCACCTCGTTGACCATGAGGTGTCCAATAAAGTTTTTCCTCCTCCTGTGACTCGCATGCAAATGGAAGAAACGCGTGCAAGCGTCGCCTTCCTGAAGCCAAAGAATGCGGGAGCGTTGCCTCGCTATTATTCTTTCCAGGGATGCCAGACCCAACAGCTTCTTTTTTAACAATCGTCTCAACGCCTTCTCTTCTGGAGATAAAAGGCGGGACTCCATGGCCACGTCAAAACGCAGGATTAGCTCTGTCGCCATAAGGATTTGCATCTTCACGCTGCCAATGAATTTCGAGCTCCAGCTGGCTAGCCTCTTAGCCGTTGCCCTCAACTTCAGATCTAACCTCTTAAAGGGGCATGGGTCCCGCGGTTGCGCGTTCCACACTTCTTGGACAACTTCCAAGAAGCCATCCATCTTTGGCCAGAACGATTGGAACTGGAATCTACGCCCTCTGTGAAGGTCCGGGGCCAGATTAAGGATCAGCGGGCAGTGGTCCGAAGGTCCACTAGAGGTAGCAGTCAGCAGAGCGTCGGGAAACTGTTCTTCCCAATCCACGGTCGAGAAGACCCGATCCAACCTCTCAAGAGTTGGATGTTGACGTTCATTAGACCAGGTGAATCTCCGTCCATTGAGGTAGAGCTCCTTTAGCTCTAGGTCGGACAGAGAACGCCGGAATCTGCCCATCATACGCCGGTGGAGGATCCCTTGATTCTTATCAGCAGCGTCCACAATCTTGTTGAAATCCCCAGCAACAACCCACGGGCCAGCGTGCAAGTCACGGACATCCTGCAATTCCTGCAGAAACGACCGCTTATCTGCTTCACTTTGCGGCCCATAGACACCGGTAAACCACCATCCATTACCGTCCCCTACTGTAATACGGGCAGTGATTGCATTCTCCGAAAGGTGTGGGTTGGAGACCGATACCAAGGCAGATTGCCAGGCAAGAAGGATCCCTCCACGCGTGCCTGTCGCAGGTAGGAAGTAAAACCCATCGAAGGAGGTGCCAAGGGCCTCCCTTACCACACGGTCAGATATGACCGCCATCTTCGTTTCCTGGAGACATACCACAGCCGGCCTAGAGGGTGAGATGGCCTGATAAACAGCAAGCCGCCTCGCAGAGGAGTTTAGACCACGCGCATTCCAAATGGCAATACAAACATCGGAGAAATCCATTATTACAACTCAGAAGGAAACAAGGTGAAACTCCAGATGCGGGCTAGAAGTTCTACAAGGCATGATACAGGACATCACGTCAGGCAGTCCACCGGTGCATCCACGAGGGGCTGTAGGTCCTCAGCGGACCATCACGTGGCCTTGGTGGAACAGGAATTGCGGAGCCCAGTAGAACCCTTCCCGCAGAAGTACCTGGGGCTACCGTTGTCTTTGAGGAAGCCCTCTGCGCCCCAGCTTCAATATCTCGTGGACAATGTAGCGAATAAGCTCCCAGGGTGGAAGGCGTCGCTCCTCGACAAAGGGGGCCGTTTAGAGCTTGTCCGATCCACTCTATCGGCGATGCCTATTTTCTCCATGATGTCCCTCGACATCCCGGTCAAGACCATCCTTGCGATTGAGAAGATAATCGGGGATTTCTATGGAAAGGAAGAAAGGATGTGAAGGGCGGCCATTGCCTCGGTGGCGTGGGACAAAGTTTGCACCCCCAAGGCTTGGGGTGGTCTCGGTATTCCAAACTTGAGAATGATGAACGTAGCCCTGAGGACTAGATGGCTCTGGCTTCAGCGGGTTGACGACACGAAGCCGTGGAAGGAACTAAATATACAAGTTCCTAAGCTTTCGAAGCACCTCTTTGAAGGCGCCACACATTCAGTGGTAGGGGATGGTGCGTCCACCTTTTTCTGGACAGACAACTGGCTGCCTGATGGGCGGATCCGCGACATTGCCCCAAACTTGTTTGCCGCAGTGCCGAAACGGGCGGCCAAACAACGACGGGTCCGAGAGGGACTGGCAGGGGGCTGGCTTGAGGACCTATCCCCGGACCTAGGCGCCTCTGCGCTCGCTGAGCTCCTCGCACTTGCTGATCGGCTGGTACAGATCACTCTTACAGAGGGCGTGGATGACAGCTTCAGATGGCGGTGGGAGAGTAACAATTCTTACTCCGCCGGATCTTGCTATGAGGGGATGTTCGGCGCCAGAGTGGACATGGCCGGTGCTCTGCAGGTTTGGAAATCGCGCGCACCCCCAAACTGCAAAGTGTTCATGTGGCTGGCAGCGCGCAATGTGTGTTGGACGGCCGACGAGGCTTAGTCGGCGTGGACTTCCACACCCGGGATCTTGCCCTTTTGCGATCGGGAGACGAGACCCTGGACCACCTTCTCATGGGTTGCGTCCTAGCGCGTGAGGTTTGGGCTGTGTTTCTACGCCTCTGGGGCAAGCTCCACTGGATGCCACAGCCAGACTCCACCCTCGTCCACTGGCTACAGGATAAGAAGGGGGGTCCGGGAGGGGACAGGGACCTCTGGACAGCGGTGGTGCTCGTGTGCTGGACCCTCTGGCGTCACCGCAACGATGTAGTTTTTGAAGGTCTGGCCCCTTCCAGGGCCGTGGTAATTCACAAGATCTCAGAGGAGGCTGAGCTTTGGCGAGCTGCTAACTTGTTTAGAGGCACGCTTGTGCCGGTGGAAAAGTGGAGATGTCGCGAGTAGTTGCTTAGGTGTGTGTGCTAGCCTTTAGGGTTAGTGTGGGTGCGCTCGTGGCTTCTGTGCCAGAGGCGTGTTGTATCTTTTGGCCTCTTGGCCACCCCTTCTATGAAACCGATACGTCTTTCCATGACGTATCCTTGAAAAAAAAAAGCAATCAGATAAGCTGGCAACTGTTGAATATAATTGCCTAGCCCTCCTCCATAAGATCGGTCTTTTGGTTGAACTGGCTAGTGCATGCAATTTCACATAGTATCAGACCATAAGGTCTTGGGTTCAAATCCTAGCCAACGCAGTATTTAAAATAAATATTTGCAGCCTCCCTAAATAAAGAAATCAAAGGATACACGTCTAACGCCCGTGAGAGACCAAACAAAAAAAAGGCCCACCGGCTTAGACGTGAGGGGAGGTGTTGAATATAATTGCCTAGCCCTCCTTCATAAGATCGGTCTTTTGGTTGAACTGGCTAGTGCATACAATTCCACAGCAACAAGCGTTAGGAAACGTACCATTCACCTCGGCTAGGATTCCTATGATCAGGACCGTGTGGAGAAGTAGGATCGCCACGACCGTGCTACTCTTCATCGTCGTTGTTTCCAAACGTTTTAAGCGAGCCTCTACACCTGTAGAATGCTCTCTATAGTATGTTGCTCTTTATATACAGCGTCAACTTAGCAGCGACGACCAACACTATGGGCAGCATACGTGGGTTAAGGGCCGGATTCGAAGTTTCTTGCCCCCTGGTTTGGACTTGTGGAGTCTTGGACTTGTTAGAGCATCTCCAACAGACGCTCTAAAATCTGGCGCTGTAAACGCGCGATTCGGCGCGCTGTATACTGTTAGCGCGCGTGTTAGCGAATTTGCCCGCGGCAGAGGCGCTATTTTCCAGCGCGCGTTGCTGCGCGAAAACGCACCTCCGGCAGAGGCGCTATTTTGCAGCGCGCGCGGTATAAAGTGCTAAATCCGACCGTTTTTTGAAAATTTAAATCGAACAAACTATGAAAATTTGATCGAAAATACGAATATATTTTATAAAAGTTCGACGATACAATGCGACACATAATAAACTTCTACTCGGAGGAGTCCCAGTTGAAGTCCGAGCTGCTCGGAGTAGTGGACGACACCGGCGTTGTCGTCCACTCGAAGGAGGAGGAGGAGGAGACGACGACCGTCGACGGCCCTGCGCCGTTCTTCTTCTCCTCCGCCTTCCGCCCTCCTCTTCGCGATCTCGGCGCGGCGCTTCTCGCGGGAAGCTTTCTTTGCCGCCTTCGCCGCCGCCTTCTCCTCCTCCTTCTTCTCTTTCTCCGCGTAGAAGGCCGCCGTGGCGGCGACGTCCTCCGGGAAGCGGCGCGCCCATTCGAGGCGGAACGCCTCGTCGCGCTCGGCGATGACCAGGCGCTGCTCCAGCTCCCGCTGTCGGCGCTGCTGCTCGCGCGTGATCATCGGCGGCGGCGGCGCGAGCATCTCCGCCTGCTCGCGCGTGAACACGTCGTGGAAGTTCATCGCGCGGCGGCTGCGGCCCAGCCGCCACGCGACGGCGTCGTAGGCACGCGCCGCCTCGTGCGCTGTGTCGAAGGTGCCGAGGCGGATCCGCTCCTCGCCGGAGCGGATCTCCGCGTCGGATCGGCCGCTCGGCCGCGCGCGGACGCCGCGGTAGCCGGAGGACGAGCGGCGGCGCGGCGGCATCTTCGCGTCGAGGTGGAACGGCCGGAGGTGGAGCGGCGCGGGAGGGAGAGCGGCGCGGGAGGGAGAGCGGCGGGGAGAGAGGGCACGGGAGGAAGACGCGTGGGAGGAGTGGCAGTTGGCCGCTCGCGCGTGTCGTCTAAATAGCGCGCGCGGCAACACACGCGGCAGATTTCCCGCGCGGGATAGCGCGAAAGCGCGCGGGCGGTAATTTTTTAGCGCGCGCGTCGTTTTCCCGCGTCTGCTGGAGCAGCGCGGCAGCGTCCGCGCGCGCCAAAACGATGGTTTTTTTGCCGCGCGGGACGTTTAGCGCGTCTGTTGGAGATGCTCTTAGGTCATATTCCATGTCTAGCACATCAGCCCACCTTGTGCACACCCACGGAAACTCCCAATTATATAATAACGTGTTGATCCAAGTACATCAAATACATCTGCACCATTTAGTTAGTATTTTCATGGTATGTATTTTGTTCTGGTGATCACCTTGTGTACTACAAATTCAGCTTGGGTACTCATAAAGCAGTCCGGCTGTTGTTGCTTCTATTCTATACCTCTTTTCATCGGAGCATATTTGTGCTCACACATTATGACTGGCACACTTATTTCATAGGCTTAGGAGAACTCAATTTTATAAATCAATTAACTTATTAACATGTACCAGATTCTTGTCATAATAGGCGCTGCCGTGCAGTGTGTATTTGCCGTGTACCCCCGTACGACAAAGATTTCTTTGCCGTGCGCACGTAGAAAAACGCACGGCAAAGATCTTGGCCACAGCAAACACAGACACGAGCGCACGGCAAAGATACGATTCACGGCAATGACGGAAGAGAGCGCACGGCAAAGAAAGCTGCACGGCAAAGGACCAACACAGCGCACGACAAAGATAGGCTGCACGGCAAAGGCGTTGGGCACACGGAAAAGCACAAAAGACTTCGTCGTGCACGCCTTTTGCCTATTGTTTTTAACAAATGCACACAAACCAAGTCTTTGCCTAGTGTTTTTAACAAACACATGGCAAAGTAAGCCTTTGCCTAGTGTAAGCGCACGGCAAAGATGTAAAAACTGGATTTCTTCTCAGCTCAAAAGGCGTGGCGTGGTATAGTTATCACTAGTAGAAAACCTCTCATCAATACCGGTTCCAGAGGGGCATTCGTACCGGTTGAGCAACCGGTATAAATTATCCGGCACTAAAGGCCCCCCCCCTTTCGTACCGGTTGCTTACGAACCGGTATAAAAGGGGCCTCCACGTGGGCCACCAGGAGAGCTCAGGGCCAAGGAGCTTTGGTACCGGTTGGTAATACGAACCGGTACCAAAGGTTCCCACCCGCGGCAGGGAATTTGCCCGAATCTCTGCCGCGGCAGAGAATTGAAGTTTTAGGGGTTTTGGAGGGGTTTAGGGATATCGGTTTGTTTCATATCGCGTCGATGCACCAGAAACGCGTTTGGGTTTAGGTAGTACATGAAGATCAAGATGATGCATAGCAAGTTGGTGCATATAATATAACACACATGTAATTGCATAAGATCGCAAATTAAGAAGCACTATGCATGAAGATCGATCTTCATGCATAGTGTTACTCTCCGAGGCGTACTCTATATATGTCTATTACATGTAGCATAGTGGTACTCTTCGAGTGAACTATATATGTAACATGTACATCTTCATTCATAGTGGAACTCGCGAATGGTGGTATGACGTCCCGAAGGAAGAATCCCGCCAATTCCTCGCCTATTGCTATGAAGCGGTCATCGATTGAGAGCTTGTTCCGCTTTCTTGCCAACTATAAAAGAATAAGATACAAATGAATACATGAGCTATGTGTGTGTGTGTATATATATATATATTCAAACCACAATGAAACAACTATTACTGAAACTCAGCACAATTTATGATAAGAAAACAAATTTGTGAATATTGTTTTCGTACCTCTTTATTTCTTTCATTATTTATTCTCTCACTGACAATTCTGTGGATGTACTCGCAAACGTAGAATCCACAGAGATCAGTCCCTTGTGGTTGTTGCGGGCATTTCTTTACAAGAATATAATTCAATCAAACAATAGTCAAGTATGATAATTAAAGGTGTGTGGACCTAGGTAGTACTACTTACTTTCGCCTTCCATCGCAGCTTCGGTGGCCATTCATGGGACTTATCTTCAAAGTTTCCCACACGCTGCCCGACAAAAGAAAATGCATAAAAGAGTTATCAATTAGTTCATAGCAGGAAATTAACGAAACAAACCGATAAGAATTAAAATTACCTTTTGAGCATTAAATAACAAGACAAGTATAGTTCCGATTTTTTGCTTAGTGAGTCAAAGACTTCAGCTTCTCCAATTTGCATATTGATGACGAGAAGAATAAAGTGAAACCTACGCACGTCTAAATATGTAGTGTCATATATATAAGTCATTAGTTAAAATTTTGACATACGGTGAGCAAAATATAATTTGTTATAAGACAGTAAGACTCACTCGAAGTTGTAAGGCCAAATTATTAGCTTTTTGTCACGTTGTCGCTTCAAAAACCTTAGCAAAATCTCCGGTGTATCCTTGTTATAGACGGGATCTTCTATGGTTTTAACATGCATTTTGTGCGGATCAATGAACCCAATGTCCGTGATTTCGTCCCTTTTGCATTCGAGCATCTTCGATCTGCATAATATAGCGCACAAAGGATTATAATCTGCAGACAATGAACGAGCTGAGCTAAAGACTTCTCAAATTAAATAAATCACTTACAGACAATAGGAACTGATGATAGATTTGTCGAGGGCCCGAAGATTGTATAACTTGAAAAGCTCGTTGAAGTCAACGTTCACACAGTATTCCTGGAAGTAGTGCTCTTCCCTAACTCGCACCATGATAGTCTCGATCCCTTCTTTTGAGGCATTAAGGTACCACGAATGCAAGTTACGCATACATGTTGGTAGCTTCCTGAGATTCTCGACCAAATATTTCCCTTGAACAAATTGATATGCTCGTTCAGCGAAGGCGTAATCGGTTGTGTCTTGTCGAGAAATTTCAACGGGCTTCCCGTCAAACACCTTGAGAGGGGCGTGATACGCGTACAGCACGAGTCCGTTGGGAACCCCAAGAGGAAGGTGTGATGCGTACAGCGGCAAGTTTTCCCTCAGAAAGAAACCAAGGTTTATCGAACCAGGAGGAGCCAAGAAGCACGTTGAAGGTTGATGGCAGCGGGATGTAGTGCGGCGCAACACCAGGGATTCCGGCGCCAACGTGGAACCTGCACAACACAACCAAAGTACTTTGCCCCAACGAAACAGTGAGGTTGTCAATCTCACCGGCTTGCTGTAACAAAGGATTAGATGTATAGTGTGGATGATGATTGTTTGCAGAAAACAGTAGAATAAGTATTGCAGTAGATTGTATTCAATGTAAAAGAATAGGACCGGGGTCCACAGTTCACTAGAGGTGTCTCTCCCATAAGATAAATAGCATGTTGGGTGAACAAATTACAGTCGGGCAATTGACAAATAGAGAGGGCATGACCATGCACATACACGATATGATGAGTATTGTGAGATTTAATTGGGCATTACGACAAAGTACATAGACCGCTATCCAGCATGCATCTATGCCTAAAAAGTCCACCTTCAGGTTATCATCCGAACCCCTTCCGGCATTAAGTTGCAAACAACGAGACAATTGCATTAAGTATGGTGCGTAATGTAATCAATAACTACATCATCGGACATAGCATCAATGTTTTATCCCTAGTGGCAACAGCACATCCACAACCTTAGAACTTTCCGTCACTCGTCCCGATTTAATGGAGGCATGAACCCACTATCGAGCATAAATACTCCCTCTTGGAGTTAAGAGTAAAAACTTGGCCGTAGCCTCTACTAATAACGGAGAGCATGCAAGATGATAAACAACACATAGGTAATAGATTGATAATCAACATAACATAGTATTCTCTATCCATCGGATCCCGACAAACACAACATATAGAATTACAGATAGATGGTCTTGATCATGTTAGGCAGCTCACAAGATCCGACAATGAAGCACATAAGGAGAAGACGACCATCTAGCTACTGCTATGGACCCATAGTCCATGGGTGAACTACTCACTCATCACTCCGGAGGCGACCATGGCGGTGAAGAGTCCTCCGGGAGATGATTCCCTTCTCCGGCAGGGTGCCGGAGGCGATCTCCTGAATCCGATGGGATTGGCGGCGGCGCCTCTGGAAGGTTTTCCGTATCGTGGCTCTCGGTACTGGGGGTTTCACGACGGAGGCTTTAAGTAGGCGGAAGGGCAGGTAAAGGGGCGTCACGAGGGGCCCACACAACAGGCCGACGTGGCCAGGTCTTGGGCCGTGCCGCCCTGGTGTGTCGCCACCTCGTGGCCCCACTTCGACTCTCCCTCGGACTTCTGGAAGCTTCGTGGAAAAATAGGACCCTGGGCGTTGATTTCCTCCAATTCCGAGAATATTTCCTTATTAGGATTTCTGAAACCAAAAACAGCAGAAAATAGCAACTGGCTCTTCGGCATCTCGTTAATAGGTTAGTGCCGGAAAATGCATAAATATGACATATAATGTGTATAAAACATGTAGATATCATCAATAATGTGGCATGGAACATAAGAAATTATCGATACGTCGGAGACGTATCAGCATCCCCAAGCTTAGTTCTCGCTCGTCCCGAGCGGTAAACGATAACAAAGATAATTTCTGGAGTGACATGCCATCATAACCTTGATCATACTATTGTAAGCATATGTAATGAATGCAGCGATCAAAACAATGGTAATGACATGAGTAAACAAATGAATCATAAAGCAAAGACTTTTCATGAATAGTACTTTGAAGACAAGCATCAATAAGTCTTGCATAAGAGTTAACTCATAAAGCAATAAATCAAAGTAAAGGTATTGAAGCAACACAAAGGAAGATTAAGTTTCAGCGGTTGCTTTCAACTTATAACATGTATATCTCATGGATATTGTCAATGTAAAGTAATATAACAAGTGCAATATGCAAGTATGTAGGAATCAATGCACAGTTCACACAAGTGTTTGCTTCTTGAGGTGGAGAGAAATAGGTGAACTGACTCAACATAAAAGTAAAAGAAAGGCCCTTCGCAGAGGGAAGCATTGATTGCTATATTTGTGCTGGAGCTTTGGTTTTGAAAACAAGAAACAATTTTGTCAACGGTAGTAATAAAGCATATGTATCATGTAAATTATATCTTATAAGTTGCAAGCCTCATGCATAGTGTACTAATAGTGCCCGCACCTTGTCCTAATTAGCTCGGATTACCGGGATTATCGCAATACACATGTTTTAACCAAGTGTCACAAAGGGGTACCTCTATGCCGCCTGTACAAAGGTCTAAGGAGAAAGCTCGCATTTGGATTTCTCGCTTTTGATTATTCTCAACTTAGACATCCATACCGGGACAACATAGACAACAGATAATGGACTCCTCTTTAATGCATAAGCATGTAGCAACAATTAATGTTCTCATATGAGATTGAGGATATATGTCCAAAACTGAAACTTCCACCATGATTCATGGCTTTAGTTAGCGGCCCAATGTTCTTCTCTAACAATATGCATGCTCTAACCATTAAATGAGTGGTAAATCTCCCTTACTTCAGACAAGACGGACATGCATAGCAACTCACATGATATTCAACAAAGAGTCGTTGATGGCGTCCCCAGGAACATGGTTATCGCACAACATGCAACTTAATAAGAGATAAAGTGCATAAGTACATATTCAATACCACAATAGTTTTTAAGCTATTTGTCCCATGAGCTATATATTGCAAAGGTAAAGGATGGAAATTTTAAAGGTAGCACTCAAGCAATTTATTTTGGAATAGCGGAGAAATACCATGTAGTAGGTAGGTATGGTGGACACAAATGGCATAGTGGTTGGCTCAAGGATTTTGGATGCATGAGAAGTATTCCCTCTCGATACAAGGTTTAAGCTAGCAAGGTTATTTGAAACAAACACAAGGATGAACCGGTGCAGCAAAACTCACATAAAAGACACATTGTAAACATTATAAGACTCTACACCGTCTTCCTTGTTGTTCAAAACTCAATACTAGAAATTATCTAGACTTTAGAGAGACCAAATATGCAAACCAAATTTTAGCAAGCTCTTCGTGTTTCTTCATTAATAGGTGCAAAGTATATGATGCAAGAGCTTAAACATGAGCACAACAATTGCCAAGTATCAAATTATTCAAGACATTTTAGAATTACTACATGTAGCATTTCCCAATTCCAACCATATAACAATTTAACGAAGAAGATTCAACCTTCGCCATGAATACTATGAGTAAAACCTAAGGACATATTTGTCCATATGCAACAGCGGAGCGTGATTCTCTCCCACACAATGAATGCTAGGATCCATTTTATTCAAACAAAACCGAAAACAAAAACAAAAACAAACCGACGCTCCAAGCAAAGCACATAAGATGTGATGGAATAAAAATATAGTTTCAGGGGAGGAACCTGATAATGTTGTCGATGAAGAAGGGGATGCCTTGGGCATCCCCAAGCTTAGACGCTTGAGTCTTCTTAAAATATGCAGGGGTGAACCACCGGGGCATCCCCAAGCTTAGAGCTTTCACTCTCCTTGATCATATTGTATCATCTCCCTCTCTTGATCCTTGAAAACTTCCTCCACACCAAACTCAAAACAACTCATTAGAGGGTTAGTGCATAATAAAAATTCACATGTTCAGAGGTGACATAATCATTCTTAACACTTCTGGAGATTGCACAAAGCTACTGGACATTAATGGAACAAAGAAATTCATCCACCATAGCAAAAGAGGCAATGCGAAATAAAAGGCAGAATCTGTCAAAACAGAACAGTCCGTAAAGACGGATTTTATTGAGGCAGCAGACTTGCTCAAATGAAAATGCCCAAATTGAATGAAAGTTGCGTACATATCTGAGGATCACGCACGTAAATTGGCATATTTTTCTGAGCTACCTACAGAGAGGCAGGTCGAAATTCGTGACAGGAAAAAAATCTGTTTCTGCGCAGTAATCCAAATCTAGTATGAACCTTACTATCAACGACTTTACTTGGCACAACAATGCACAAAACTAAGATAAGGAGAGGTTGATACAGTAGTAAACAACTTCCAAGACTCAAATATAAAATAAAAGTACTGTAGTAAAAACATGGGTTGTCTCCCATAAGCGCTTTTCTTTAACGCCTTTCAGCTAGGCGCGAAAGTGTATATCAAGTATTATCAAGAGACGAAGTATCAACATCATAATTTGTTCTAATAATAGAATCAAAAGGTAACTTAATTCTCTTTCTAGGGAAGTGTTTCATACCTTTCTTGAGAGGAAATTGATATTTAATATTACCTTCCTTCATATCAATGATGGCTCCAACAGTTCGAAGAAAAGGTCTTCCCAATATAATGGGACAAGATGCATTGCATTCAATATCCAAGACAACAAAATCAACGGGGACAAGGTTATTGTTAACGGTAATGCGAACATTATCAATTCTCCCCAAAGATTTCTTTGTAGAATGATCAGCAAGATTAACATCCAAATAACAATTTTTCAATGGTGGCAAGTCACGCATATTATAGATTTTCTTAGGCATAACAGAAATACTTGCACCAAGATCACATAAAGCATTACAATCAAAGTCATTGATCTTCATTTTAATGATGGGCTCCCAACCATCCTCTAGCTTCCTAGGAATAGAAGCTTCACGTTCTAGTTTCTCTTCTCTAGCTTTTATGAGAGCATTTGTAATATGTTTTGTGAAAGCCAAGTTTATAGCACTAGCATTAGGACTCTTAGCAAGTTTTTGTAAGAACTTTATAACTTCAGAGATGTGACAATCATCAAAATCCAAACCATTATAATCTAAAGCAATGGGATCATCATCCCCAATGTTGGAAAAAAATTCAGCAGTTTTATCACAGGCAGTTTCAGCAGTTTTAGCAGTTTCAGGCAATTTTAAACGCTTTGCACTAGAAGTAGTAACATTGCCAACACCAATTATTTTACCATTGATAGTAGGAGGTGCAGCAACATGTGGAGCATTAACATTACAAGTGGTGGTAATAGTCCAAACTTTAGCTACATTGTTCTCTTTAGCTAGTTTTTCATTTTCTTCTCTTTCCCACCTAACATGCAATTCGGCCATCAATCTTATATTCTCATTAATTCTAACTTGGATGGCATTTGCTGTAGTAAATTTTTTATTTTCAATATCCTTATTAGGCATAACTTTCGATTTCAAAAGATCAACATCAGAGGCAAGACTATCAACCTTAGAAGCGAGAATATCAATTTTATTGAGCTTTTCCTCAACAGATTTGTTAAAAGCAGTTTGTGTACTAATAAATTCTTTAAGCATAGCTTCAAGTCCAGGGGTGTATTCCTATTATTGTTGTAAGAATTCCCATAAGAATTACCATAACCGTTACCATTATTATAAGGATATGGCCTATAGTTATTACTAGAATTGTTCCGATAAGCATTGTTGTTGAAATTATTATTTTTAATGAAGTTTACATCAACATATTCTTCTTGGGCAACCAATGAAGCTAACGGAACATTATTAGGATCAACATTAGTCCTATCATTCACAAGCATAGACATAATAGCATCAATCTTATCACTCAAGGAAGAGGTTTGTTCTTACCTTCTTACCTTGTGGAGCTCTTTCCGTGTGCCATTCAGAGTAATTAATCATCATATTATCAAGAAGCTTTGTTGCCTCACCAAGAGTGATGGACATAAAGGTACCTCCAGCAGCTGAATCCAATAGGTTCCGCGAAGAAAAGTTCAGTCCTGCATAAAAGGTTTGGATGATCATCCAAGTAGTCAGTCCATGGGTTGGGCAATTTTTAACCAAAGATTTCATTCTTTCCCAAGCTTGAGCAACATGTTCATTATCTAATTGCTTGAAATTCATTATTCTACTTCTCAAAGATATAATTTAAGCAGGGGGATAATATCTACCAATAAAAGCATCCTTGCATTTAGTCCATGAATCAATACTATTCTTAGGCAGAGATAGCAACCAATCTTTAGCTCTTCCTCTTAATGAGAAAGGAAACAATTTTAATTTTATAATGTTACCATCTACATCTTTATACTTTTGCATTTCACACAATCAACAAAATTATTGAGATGGACAACAGCATCATCAGAACTAACACCAGAAAATTGCTCTCGCATAACAAGATTCGATGAAAGCAGGTTTAATTTCAAAGAATTCTGCTGTAGTAGCAGGTGGAGCAATAGGTGTGCATAAGAAATCATTATTATTTGTGGTTGTGAAGTCACACAACTTAGTATTTTCAGGAGTGGCCATTTTAGCAATAGTAAATAAAGCAAACTAAATAAAGTAAATGCAAGTAACTAATTTTTTTGTGTTTTCGATATAGAGAACAAGACAGTAAATAAAGTAAAGCTAGCAACTAATTTTTTGTGTTTTGATATAATGCAGCAAACAAAGTAGTAAACAAAATAAAGCAAGACAAAAACAAAGTAAAGAGATTGGATTGTGGAGACTCCCCTTGCAGCGTGTCTTGATCTCCCCGGCAACGGCGCCAGAAAAAATGCTTGATACGCGTACATCACGCGTCCGTTGGGAAACCCAAGAGGAAGGTGTGATGCGTACAACGGCAAGTTTTCCCTCAGAAAGAAACCAAGGTTTATCGAACCAGGAGGAGCCAAGAAGCACGTTGAAGGTTGATGGCAGCGGGATGTATCGCGGCGCAACACCAGGGATTCCGGCGCCAACGTGGAACCCGCACAACACAACCAAAGTACTTTGCCCCAACGAAACAAGTGAGGTTGTCAATCTCACCGGCTTGCTGTAACAAAGGATTAGATGTATAGTGTGGATGATGATTGTTTGCGAGAAAACAGTAGAACAAGTATTGCAAGTAGATTGTATTCAATGTAAAAGAATAGGACCGGGGTCCACAGCTCACTAGAGGTGTCTCTCCCATAAGATAAATAGCATGTTGGGTGAACAAATTACAGTCGGGCAATTGACAAATAGAGAGGGCATGACCATGCACATACATGATATGATGAGTATTGTGAGATTTAATTGGGCATTACGACAAAGTACATAGACCGCTATCCAAGCATGCATCTATGCCTAAAAGTCCACCTTCAGGTTATCATCCGAACTCCTTCCAAGTATTAAGTTGCAAACAATGGACAATTGCATTAAGTATGGTGCGTAATGTAATCAATAACTACATCCTCGGACATAGCATCAATGTTTTATCCCTAGTGGCAACAGCACATCCACAACCTTAGAACTTTCTGTCATCGTCCCAGCATTTAATGGAGGCATGAACCCACTATCGAGCATAAATACTCCCTCTTGGAGTTAAGAGTAAAAAACTTGGCCGAGCCTCTACTAATAACGGAGAGCATGCAAGATCATAAACAACACATAGGTAATAGATTGATAATCAACATAACATAGTATTCTCTATCCATCGGATCCCGACAAACACAACATATAGAATTACAGATAGATGATCTTGATCATGTTAGGCAGCTCACAAGATCCGACAATGAAGCACATAAGTCGAAGACGACCATCTAGCTACTGCTATGGACCCATATTCCAGGGGTGAACTACTCACTCATCACTCCGGAGGCGACCATGGCGGTGAAGAGTCCTCCAGGAGATGATTCCCCTCTTCCGCAGGGTGCCGGAGGCGATCTCCTGAATCCCCGGAGATGGGATTGGCGGCGGCGGCGTCTCTGGAAGGTTTTCCGTATCGTGGCTCTCGGTACTGGGGGTTTCGCGACGGAGGCTTTAAGTAGGCGGAAGGGCAGGTAAAGGGGCGTCACGAGGGGCCCACACAACAGGCCGGCGCGGCCAGGGCTTGGGCCGCGCCGCCCGGTGTGTCGCCACCTTGTGGCCCCACTTCGACTCTCCCTCGGACTTCGGAAGCTTCGTGGCAAAATAGGACCCCGGGCGTTGATTTCGTCCAATTCCGAGAATATTTCCTTACTAGGATTTCGAAACCAAAAACAGCGAGAAAACAACAACTGGCTCTTCGGCATCTCGTTAATAGGTTAGTGCCGGAAAATGCATAAATATGACATATAATGTGTATAAAACATGTAGATATCATTAATAATGTGGCATGGAACATAAGAAATTATCGATACGTCGGAGACGTATCAGGGCGACCGATTGAACGGGTTGTTGTCCGAGCTGGTAGACTTGGTGTATCCCTTTTATCTCCCTGATACCCGATTGAACGGGTTTTGTCGCCTCGATCATCTTGTCTTACGACCTTTCAATAGAACGCCTATAGTCAGATGGCCGCGATGGTACAGGGTCATATAGATTCTCAACGGTACGCACAACTTTCACCGGATCTAGTGTCTTCTCGAAAGGTATCTCTGGCACTTTCGGTGCAAAAAAAATTTCACCTCGGCCTGAACGGCTTCCTGGTTTTCCTCGGGAGTTTTTTCCCAAGGTAACTTCTCAATAGGCGGCAGTGGTTTCTCCTTTCTAGCTTTCTTCCTAGGCGGCGTACCGTTCCGCTTAACGGGCGCTGTCTTACACGGAGGATCTCGAGGTGGTGGACTCACGCTGGGGTCCCTCTCAGGTAGGTGTGGACTTTGCTGCTCATGTGGACTGCTAGGAAGAGGAGTCGAAGGCCTTTGATGCTCATGTGGAGGAGTCGGTGGCCTTTGCAAAAGGACGATGTACTTCTTCGGCCATAGGGTGAAATCGTGCTTGACATCGGCCAGTGTCCTCTCATCGTCACCTCTAGGAATATCAAGCTCCACTGTTTCAAAACCCGGAACAACTTCATCCACCCCGACACGAAGACAGCCAGGTGGAATGGGCATATGATGGTGCATTGCTCCATCTTCACTTGGGTACACATAGCCGACCGCCACCTTAACGGACGCGGTCCTGAATAACATATGTAGCTCGCAATCTGTCTTCTCCGTGACATAATCCACGGGGTAGCTTCCTCCACATCCGTCAAGATGCGAGGAACCAACACTGCTTCTTCGCTGAGATGGGGCAGCATCGGCTTGTGGATCCTGTAGAAACAGCGGCTGATCAGGTTCCCTCTGATTTTTCTCAAGCGCCTCCACCCTACTCCTCAATTCTGCTAACTCGTCGGCGTCCTTCTTCTTCTTTCGCGAACGGCTTCTATAAGTGTCAGCGCTGTCCGGCCACGCTTCCTTCATGGTGAGACCTGGGCGAGCTCGTACCCGTCCAACGTGTTCAGGATTCCCCAGAGCGAGTGTTAGCTCGTCATTCTCTCGATCGGGAATGTACTCTCCCTTTCTAACCTTGTTAATTGCATCTACAAGCTTCGGTACGATTGCCTCAATTTTTTCCTTCCATTTTCCCTGCGCAACGATCAACCCTGTCTTTGGGTCCAACCCTGCCCCATGAGCGAACAACCAGAACTTGGACCGTTCGGGCCAGTCCCATGTCTGTGGAGTGATTCCTGCAGTCATCAGTTTATTTTCAAACGATGTCCACTTCGGAATGGCACTCTTGTAGCCACCTGACCCCAAATGATGCGGAAGTTTCTTCTTTGAAGCATTTTCGCTATTTTTGATCGATCGGGACAAAAAAGTAGACGATTGCTTATACCTCTTAAATTCGGGCCAGTGATCTTTTATCTTCACTAGATTATCATCGAATACTGGTTCTTCATTCTTATATTGGTCCAACAATTATAGCTGGGCATGAAACCGTTCTCCAACAGGTGGACGTGAAGGGTCTTTGAGGTAGAGTAATCCTTCATATTCTTACAGGAACTACATGGACAATACACGAAACCATTCGACCGCCTGTTTGCCTCAACCACGTTGAGAAAATAATGCATGCCATTAATGAACTCGGGATGGCACCGGTCACCGTACATCCATTGTCGACTCATCTGCATTTTATATGTATATAAAAAATTATTAAGTACACAACATCGTGGATATATGAGTGACCAACTTAATTAATATTCAAGTTCATCACATAAAACTAAAAAAAAAATTATAAAAAAGAAGAGGCTCACCGAGGTGGTACCGTGCCGGCTAGGGGACGACGCTGGCGACCGACGGCGGTGAGGACGGGATGATACTAATTAAAACCTACAAAACATACCATAATTTCAGCTCAAATTGCATATAAAAAAAATAAAACCCCTAACTTAGGCATTTCATCGAACAGCTTGCTAGCACTAGAAAAATAGTACGAGTTAAAACTACCAAAGAAATAAGCTAAATTAGGAACGCCGGAAGGAAGGATGATATTGCTAACCCTTAGATAGATGTATGCCGTTAATCTTGTTAAAATGGTGGAGAAAAATGAAGATTATTGGAGTGTGAGAGGTGCAAAATATTTGGAAATGTGAGAGGAGGAGAAGGAGAATGAGATATGCAAGGGGTCGGGCGCGCTGTGGCGCGCTGATAAAGGGTACGGACCCTTTAGTACCGGTTTCTTACACGAACCGGTACTAAAGGTGCAGCCCTAGCCCCACCTCCGACTGGAAACTGGGCTCAGACCCTTTCATACCGTTTCGTAATACGAACCGGTATAAAAGGGCCTTTACGAACCGGTATAGATGTCCCACGCATGGAACCGGTACTAATGCCCCCTTTCGTACCGGTTCGTAAGGGATCCGGTATTTATGGCTTAGATGGATGCCCATTTTTCTACTAGTGTACCAACAAATGAACACTTACCCTAGTGGGAAGGTTGCACGCTTTCCCTACTATGCGTCCTTGGTTCGAATCCCAGACCGGCTAGTTTGGGTCATTTGTTTTAGATAAAACATGTTTGGCACACGGCAAAGAAGCGACCTTTACCGTGCAACATCGTACGGCAAAATCTTTGCCGTGCCTATAGAACCTTTTGTCGTGCAAATAGTTACACGGCAAAATCTTGTTTTTGCTGTAGTGTGCAAAGGTCCACATCATCTCACTGTGCCCCTCCAAACCGTTCTAAAACTAGACCAGAGGTGAAAAGAGCCCCTCAGTTTTTTCATTAAAGATTGGTGTGCACGACACCGGGTTACGAGCGACCCAGGTGGGCTGGGACGCATCAGCCCATCCAAGCCACTAGTTAAATCTTTGGTTCACCCGCCAAACCTTTCTTTCTTGTAACGACAGTGGATTACATATTACATAGCATAATTGAGAATGGGCTAGTGAAGAAGCTCTCCCGGAAGTTTCCCATGGACTCAAAGCGGAAAAAAATTGTACATAGCAATCAGATCAGTTCAGAAATCTTAGTAAACTAGTTTCCAAGAAACCTGAGATAATGTCTTTCGCCTGATACAAACTTTCTTATCAAGCGGTTTCGCCGGATCCCTTCACCAGTACATGCATGGTAAGCTACAAGCGTGTGGGAATCGCACCATATATAATCTGCACGTTTTGCTATACTAAAAAAATCTGCAGATTACATAGCATATACCAAAAGGCTAGTAAAGAGGCTATCTGCATTTCCCCATGGATCCTGTCCAATATTCCATAAGATTACAGATTACACGCCAACTAGAATAGAAAGTAAGTAGGAGTACTAAAATGTATTACTCGAACAAAGCTGCAGCAAACACTGATAATGCGGTTAACCTTGAGCTCATCGCTGGAGAGAATTTTCGCTGGACTTTCTCCGGCTTTTCCTTCTGTAGTCCGACAGCAGTACATGGGCGGTTACATAGGCCAGGACGGCGGCGACCAGTGTCCCGATGTGCGCCGACGTCTTCCAGTGCCTGCTTGATCCGGCTGCGTAGGCCACTAGGAATCCAACATACTGCGCCACAACCGTGGGTTCTATCGCCTTTTTCAACCAGATGCACTTCGGGAACGACCTGCTAAACAGCAGCAGCTCGATGAGATAGATGGAGGCCACGAAAGAGGTAGTGTTGCCGTAGAGGAAGGTGAGGTAGCGGTTCCTCCTGTTGTCATGCATTGCTGGGTGGCCTGCGTCGTGCCCGTCGCCTGTACTCTGCCAGGATCCACCCGGCGGATCTAGGCCAGCTTGGTAGGTGGCACTCCCCACTAGGATTGCTAGAGTCATCAGATATACCGGCTTGTTGTCGCCTGGCTTCCCCGCCTTTTTCACAGCATTGTCCGTCACCAGCCGGGTCCGGGACGGCAAACAGCAGTATACGGTGAGCAGGATGGGTAGGCATAAGAGGAAGGCCGCAGCCGCCAACACAACGATGGAGATGGATGTTTTCAGATATTGCGTGCTTCCGGCAGCAAAGGCACCGACGAGACAGACGAAGCTCACACCGGAGCAGAGAGATAAGGCATGGCTTCGTATGGCTGGCCTGTACAGATTGGGGTTGACGAGGAGCAAGAGGAGGACGGTGGAGATCATGAAGCTCACGGAGTTAAAGTAGAAGAAGACCTTGTAGCGGCGTGGATTGTTGCACAGGAGAACCGGGTCGCCGGCGTGATGCCCGCACCGGCTGTCGTCCTGTAGCAAGAAGCCACCGGGCGGGGTCAAGCCGGCCTGGTAGGTGATGCTTGCCACCAGAATTGCGAACAGGATGAACCGCCCTCCCTTCTTGTCCACCATAGCACTGGTCGCAGCATCGTCATCATCCTTGTCCGCATTGCCCAGCCCCAGCGTGAAATACTGAATGTGGACGACCACGTAGACCACCGCGGCACCCGCTATGCCCACCGCATACATGGAGGAGATCTGATCCCGGCAGCTCCCGATTGCATACGCAACCACGAGGCTGAGCAAGTCCAGTATCATGGTCGCTTGCAACGCGTGGTGCTCACTCAGGTAGCTTTTCTGGCCAAGCAAGATGGCAAGCAACGAGGCCACGAAGGCAACCGAATTGCAGTAGAAGAAAGCTTTGTACCTCGTGGGGTTAGTCGTGAGGAGGATTGGGTCACCGGCCTTGTGTCCGTCCTGCCAGACGCCCCCGGGCGGATACATCCCGGCTTGGTAAGTGACGGATACGGCAAGGCCAGCGAGCAGTTGCACGAGAGAGGATGCCCGACGACGTTGCCTTTCTGCGACGGCCTTCAAATCATCTCTGGTGCAAGCGAGAGTAGTTAAGCTCGTGATTGATTTGCAGATCGACGATGCATGCATGGTACGATACGAGAGTAATACATCGGCATATTACCTGCTGCCGGCGGTGCCATCATTTGCACTTGTGCCGCCGGTGCCTTCATTATCTTGAGCTTTCTCAAACAAACAAGAGAAGCGCCCACGGAGTTTCTCAAACAAGCCAGAGAAGCACCCACGAATAGCCACATATAATATGACGTAGGCCCCGACAGCCGCAAATAGGCTGCAGATCACAGTGACGGACGTGTGGCGGCCCCTGCTACTGCCGACGGTGTACGCCACGATGAGGCCAAGAAGCCAAACCTTCATGAAAAACGCCACAAACTTAACTTGCAGTCCGCTGCACATAACGAGGAAGACGCCGAATAGGGAGGAAGCAAATTGCCCGGTGTTGAAGTAGAAGAACAGGTGCAGGAGTTTGCTGCGCAGAATGGCGTCGCCTGGACGGTGGCCGCCCTCGGCGCTGTCCCAGAAGCCACCCGGTGTGCTCAGCCCACCCACGTAGGAGATGGTCAGGGCGAACATTGATAGCGGCGCCATGAGCTTGCCGAGATTCTTTTCAATCTCGTCCTCCTCATCATCACCCCATAGCCAGAACAACAAAGACTGCAACATGATGTTGAGCACGAGAATGGCCAGAAATACGAAGAAGGCAACGACCCTGAATTTGTCCCAGCAAGCCCCGGTACCATAGGCCGCGATGAAAGCCAACGCGGCCGTCCCCATGAGAAGCTGCAGCGGCAGGTCAAACCTGCGCCCGCTTTTCTTGAGGCGGGCGTTGAGGATCAGGGTGAGGACAATCACCATTAGCGACAATGTGAATGCGGCGGCGTTGAAGTAGAAGAACACAAGGTACCGGCGGTAGTGGGTGGAGCGCATGATTGGGTCGCCGGGGAGGTGTCCGGCCATGTCCTGCCAGACACCACCCGGAGGGTTGAACCCCACTGCATACGCCGCGCTCGCCATGAGCGTGGCGAGCATCAGGGTGTTCTTTCTCCTGTAGCAGTCAACATGTTGACGGTCGGAGGTAGACACGGCTGATACCATGGAGATACCGATGGTGCCTCAAACCTCACCTCTCGGTTTGAAGACATATAGCTGGAGCTCTCGTCAAGATATAGTAGCAGCGAGGAGGCTTTTACCCAGCGATCATGTGTCAACCATGTGACAAGGGCCGGTCCGGCCTTGATATGAATTTAAGCCACGTGGAGCCAAACTGCTTTAGCAAAGTAAAGTTGATCACGTTCTAGGCCGGTATTCCTTGCGTGACACTGTTGCAAGTTACATTTACCACTTTTGTTTAACTGGCAGACAACCACAATGCTAGTTAGTGTAGGCTATAGTAACTTACTACCGAAAGTACCAATGAACCAAGCAATCGCAACGCCCAAGAAATCACAACACGATGGGGGCAATTGTTTATAAGGTTCGGTGAGCTCGCTTACTTTGGGACGCTCCTCCCTCTAAGAGCAAGTTTAATAGTATAGCCAGCTGTTGGCTATAAGCCATGTGTCATGTCATTTGTAGCTAATATAGAGCCAACATGTATAATAGTGAGCTATAATCATGTACTACTTTATCAATGGATGACCCACATTTGACTCTCACAAAGTGCTCTATGAAGCACGTCGTTAGAGTCTAGCTCTTGCAGTGAGAGCCCACTCCTCTTCTCTCTCCTCCTCTCTCTCCTCCAACTAAGCATGAATATATTATTTTAACCCTTATAGCCAGCTGACTAGGACTTATTATACTTGCTCTAAGAGCATCTCCAACAGGCGCTCTAAAAGACCCGCGCGGTAAAATAACCGCCGGTTTGCCGCGCGTGGGCGCTGCCGCGCAGCTCCAGCGGAGGCGGGAAAAGAGAGTGCACGCTAAATTTTTTGCCGCCCACGCGCTTTCGTGCTATCCCGCGCGGGAAACTTGCCGCGTGCGCTGCCGCACGCTATAAACTTGCCACGCGCGAACGCGGCCAACTGCCATCCCTCCCACGCGTCTGTCCCTCTCCCGCGCCTCTCTCTCTCCCGCGCCGCTCCCGACCGCTCCACCTCCGCGCGACTCCGCCGTCGACCGCCGTGCGCGAAGATGCCTCCGCGCCGCCGCCCCCCTCCGGCTACCACAGCGTTCGGGCGCGGCCGAGCGGCCGCTTCGACGCGGAAATCCGTTCCGGTGAGAAGCGGATCCGCCTCGGCACGTTTGATACGGCGCACGAGGCGGTGCGGGCGTACGACGCCGTCGCCTGGCGGCTGGGCCGCTCCCGCCGCACGATGAACTTCCACGACGTGTTCACGCGGGAGCAGGCGGAGATGCTCGCGCCGCCGCCGCTGATGATCACGCGCGAGCAGCAGCACCGACAGCGGGAGCTGGAGCAGCGCCTCCTCATCGCCGAGCGCGACGAGGCGCTACGCCTCGAATGGGCTCGGCGCTTCCCCGAAGACGTCGCTGCCACGGAGGCCTTCTACGCGCAGAAGGAGGAGAAGAAGGCGGCGGAGAAGGCAAAGAAGAAAGCCAGCCGCGACAAGCGCCACGCCGAGTCCGCGGCGAGGAAGTCGGCGAGGGCCGAGAAGGCGGCGAGGAAGGAGGAGGCAAAGAAGAACGGCGCAGGGCCGTCCACCATCGTCCTCTCCTCCTCCTCCTCCTCCTTCGAGTGGACGACGACGCCGGTGTCGAAGACGACTCCGAGCAGCCACTCGTCCGACTTCGGCTGGGAGTCGGACAAGTAGTTCCGATTTGTATTTTCGTTTATATATGTCGCGTTGTATCGTTGAACTTTTAATATATATTCGTATTTTCGATCAAATTTTCATAGTTTGTTTGATTAATTTTGAAAAAAACGGTCGAATTTAGCAGTTTGTGCCGCGCGCCTGCAAAATAGAGCCTCTGCCGGAGGTACTTTTTTTCCCACACCAACGCGCGCTGCAAAATGAAGCATCCGGCGGGAGAAAATGCGCTATCACGCGCGCCAGCGGTATAATAGCGCGCCGAATCGGAGTTTTACCGCGCCGAATTTTTGCGCGCCTGTTAGAGATGCTCTAAAGCCTCGTTCGTTTTGCTGGGATGGAATCCAAACATGGATTCCACCCAGACATGGATTTGGTTAATCCAAGCCTTCCACCCGAACCCCAACAATCCAGATTTATCCCTTACTTATAATCCCTTGCATGTCTCCACCCGTTTGGTTAATCTCTACCCAGATCCCGTCTATGATCGCTTTTTTCGCGTCTTGCTTCGTGAATTTTTTTCCAGTGGTGGCGATAGATTTTTTTCAGATTTTGTTAGTACAAGATGACGGGATGGGCTGGGCTAATATTCCCGCCGGGGTGTAACCGAAGAGAAAACTTTTGGTGGGCTGGAAAAAATACCGCGCCAGGCTGGAAAACCAGAACCAGGCCTCAATCCAGATCAATCCCTGGCTCCCAGGGATTAAACGAACAAGGCCTAATACTGCAACACCTGGTAGCCATTGGCGTCCGCACAAGCCACTGGCTCCCCCTGCATACATGTCACTATCGAATTGTCATGTGTTACAACTTGTGGTACCTCCTCAACACTACTTGTACCATACTCACATCTATTACAACTCTAAGTCCAAACATAACCCAACTCATGGATAATATTCAGCGAAACACAAATCTTTCACGTAATTTTCCTTTGACATACAACAATTCAAATACTTCTTGCAAAGAAAAGGCTGACCACGGCCAGTTCGTTCCATCACCCAATAGTGTTATCTATATTGATCATGGATCACCTAAGTATTGGCATTTGGTATTGTAATGATTGCCTAAGAATCTGTGATTTATGGAGTATGTCTACTTTGCCGTGCATTGGTCACCACGAGAAATGGAGCCGGTGTGATCATAGTTTAAAAACTGGACCGGTGAGACTATTGGTGCAGTTTTTACTGGTCGTCGATTCACTGTCTGGTTTAGGCCCTAGTCTGGTTCTGTTTTTTAAAGACATGAAGTAATACAGTACATATTCACTAGCAAATAATTCAGTAAACAGATAAATAAAGATGTAAAAACATTTCAAATTTAGCAAGATAATGTGCATAGGAGCAATGTTATCAAATGGCTACTACAGGCCTGCACTTGCCAAAAGCCATGTCCCAGCCGCAAACAACAACAGAATTGCAGCAGGCAAAAGCGGCTGGTGGAAAAAGGGCCTTTGGTCGCGGTTCGCAACTGCCATTAGTCGCGGTTGCGCAACCGCGACCAAAGTAGCGCGACTAAAGCCCCCCCCCCCCCCTCTTTAGTCGCGGTCGCTTACGAACCGCGACTAAAGGCCCGTCCATGTGGGCGCCAGGCGACCGTCGGGGCGGAGGCCCTTTAGTGGCGGTTCTTCTGGCCGACCGCGACTAAAGGCCGCCGCAGGTTTAGGGTTTTAGCCCCCCCTAAACCTGCCCCCCCTAAACCTGTTTTCTCGTTTAATTTGTATTATTTTATTTCTTTTGTGCTTTATTGTAATTTTGAAGGAGTTTCACATATTCTACGGTACTACATACATGCATGCATATGAATGTACAATTTCAAACAAATTTGAAATTAGAACCAAAAAGAATTCAAGAGGAATATACAATATATATTCAATATCATCGGATGACCATATACAAGTTTGAACAAGTTTCCATACATAATTTAATGCATGTATAGTTCTACGTCCTCTACGTAGTGTTTTCTCTGTAGGATCGATGACTTCCCTCGCGAACCATCCAGCTAGTTCCTCCGAAGTGGTCGGAAGCGAGCTTACGGACTAAGCGTCATCCGGAGGTTATTCCTCTTGATGTTGAGCTCATCCGACTGGTCCCGCTCATTGGTGTATCTCCGGATCCTCTCACAAACATAGTATCCACATAGATTGGTCCCCGGTGGCTGAATATCCCCGATCGTCCGCACTTCCCTTTTAAAATGTAGCTCTTTTTTGAATTCACCGACCTTTTCATCTACGAACCGTCTCCAAACCCTACGAGGCAAAGAAAATTAAATGAACAAGAGAGTTATTAATTAGTTACTTGATATTAGGAAATGATGAACGAAATAGGCCGATCGATATAGAGCGCAAATGAATGAAAACAATTACTTTTGCATCATTTTTTCTCATGTCGGCCCAAAGCGCCGCATCCATATTCAGAGAGTCGTGGACGAGAACTGTGGAGGTGTGAATTTGAATTACCATCAGAATCCAGTGGAACCTGCGGACACGATACATGCACAGTCATGCATATATAACTCATCGATTAGCCACATACCATGCATGGAGAGTAAACAAAAGAGAATAAACACTCACCCAAAATGGTAAGGAAATAGAATATCACTTTTGAGTTGCTGTTTTCTAATAAACCGAAACAGGTCTTCCTCCACGTCGGAGGGGTGGTGTTGTAAAACATATGAATTAACGATGTGTGGGTCAATGAACCCAACATCATTGATGTTCCTTATTTGCATTTCCAGCTTCTTAATTCTGCATAATAGCGTAGACAACAAGATAGTTAGGACAATATATAGTGCAGGCAATGAACGAGATGGGGTAGAAATTAATAAATCACTTACGTAACGTAGCAACCGATGATAGATTTGTCGAGGTCGCGCAGATTGAACAGCTGGAACAATTCACTCCGATGAACCGCGATATAGTAATGTTTGAAGTGATGCTCAGCTCTAACTTCCGCATAAATATAGTCTTTGGCGTTTTTAAGTTTTATGTAACTCTTGTACCAATTTAGCGAGACCTTTCATTTGTCGAGGTAGATCCTCTTCTGCGCGAGCTCGACGAGAGGGCCATTCTTCACATATGTAAAAACTACGTCCTTCATTGGCGCCTCATCAAGGCCTAACAGTTCACGAAGAGTGATACCTAAGTCGGCCGCTTGTTCTCTCGGCACTCGTTACGGTCAATCCATGTCGCTGCCGCAGCTGCTATGATATCGGGGGCATCCGGACCGGCGGCTTGCACTATGAGCGGGGCGATCGATTGTTTACTTTGTTCCCCGAGCTGGGCAACTTCTTTCCCCCTTTCTAATTTTTTCTCGGCCTCCGCCAAATCTTGGTTCTTCTTGAACGCGCCATTTCCGATACCAACTGCGCCACAACATCTTTTTCCCGATCCATCTTTCTCTTACGGCTTCTGTAACCGTACGGGTCATCGTTCTGGGGGAACCCTATTTTTCACGGAATGTGCCCCATGCCTCGTACACGTCCTCCGTGTTCAGGATTCCCGAGGGCTTTTGTCGTGGCGTCGTTCTCTCCGTTGAACTTGGTCCTCCCCTCTTGAGCATCCCTCATTGCCTCAATAAGCTTTTTGGTGGGTGTAATTATTTTGCCCTGGTAAACACACTCCCTCGTCTCCGGGTTCAGCGATCCCCCATGCCCGTACCACCAGCTTTTGGCCCTTGGGTCCCATCCCTCCGTACTCGGACGGATTCCTCGCGCCCTCGCGCTCGTTCTCCATCTTCTCCCACCTAGGCTGCCAAAAGCGATACCCTCCTGGCCCCATTTTATGATTGTACTCCTTCTTGGCCGCATTTTCCTTATTTTTTTCGATAGTTCAAGGAACCGCTCCGATTTCTTTTGCTTCACAAATTCGGCCAATCATGTTGCGGTTTCTCATATTGTCCTTTGAAATCCGGAGTCTTGCCCTGGTTGACAAAGTCATGGGCTAGATTTTGCTTGTATTTCCGGAATGCGTTGGCCATCCTAGAAAGAGCGAACTGTTTGACTAGCTTGCGCCTCTTCTTGTTTTCCGCAATCTTGTTACCCTCCTCATCGTATTTGCGGTATTCCGGAGGTAGAACGAAATGTTCCATAAGCTTGTTGAAGCAATCTTTTTTGTTCTCTTATCGACAAAAGTGAAACCAACACGTGCCTTCTTTGGCTCATTCCACTCCTGGAGGGTGATCGAGACGTTGTCTCTAACAACGGCTCCGCATTGGCCGACAAACTTGGTGGCGTTCTTGCTTGGGCTCCAGCGGCTCGCCGGTTGCTTCGTCGACAACATCGATGGTGCATGTTTCTCCTGCTTTCATCGTCTTGGTTGCGCCACGCTTTGACGACGATGTACTCGATTGTTTCGACGATCCGGCCGAGGGCTAAAATAAGAAAGAGAGGCGCGCGCGTTAGTACACACATATTTATTCAAATCGGTGAGTTTGTATCACCGGAGGCTCAATGTATATATATATATACCTCGGCGCCGGAGGTGGTTGCTACTTTCAATCGAAGATTATCGTCGTTTATCGACGTTCCTTCGGCACCATCTTGCTGACCATGCCCTTCATCTTCACCCTCAAAGTTCAGATAAGAATCGATATCATCTTCTTCTTGTCCGGTCGGCACATATAGAACATCGCCTTTTATGATGCCGAAGATTTGTTCTTCATCGTCCGGATCATAGTTGTCCATAATTGGGTCAGCTCTATCGTCCGCCATATGTCGATCCCGAAAACATGTAGTCAAAACAAATTAATTAAGTGAAGAAGGGGGGCGGTGGCGGTGGCGAAAGGGCGGTGCCAAAAGGAGGGGGCACGCGCGCGGATTTTGATTTCGACTTTTCGGGAAGAGAGAGGCCCGAGAGGCGGAATGCGTTAACTGTAGTTTTTTTTGTTAAGTCAAATTTGAGTTTCTTTTTAGTCAAATTTGAGTTTCTTTTTAGTCAAATTTAAGTCGATCGGCGCGGGGAGACGAAGTGTGAACCGCCTCGCGGCACGCGCGAGTTTAAATAGGGAGGGACCTTTGGTCGCGGTTGGGGCGGCGGTGGTGAAAGGGGCGAGGAAGGGGTGGGCCGGAGAGGGTGTCATCGCGGAAGAGCGCTGCCGGCCCCCTCCGTATACGCGCGCGCGGTGGTTAATAAGTCAAATTTTAGTTAAGTCAAAAAAAGTAAAAAACTTAGTTAAATTTTTACTAGTTTTTAATTAAAACAACTTAGTCAAAAAAAATTTAGTTAAGTCAAATTTTAGTTAAGTCAAATTTTTACTAGTTTTTAATTAAAACAACTTAGTTACAAAGTAAAAAAAAAAAAAAGTGGGCCAGGCGGCGCCCCTTGGCCTTTCTCTCTCCCTCTCTGTTCTTCGCGTCGTCTCTGCCAAGCGCGCGGGTGTGGCGGCGGGCAGCGGGCGCCGGGCAGCGGCAGCGGGCGCCAGCAGCGGCAGCGGCGCAACGCGTGTGGCGGCGGCGGCGCAACGCGGTAGGGTAACGAGAGCGCGCGGCGGCCCGAGAGCAGCGGCGGCGACAGCGCGCGCGCGCGGTACGGTGGCGGCGCGCGGGATCGAAGTGAGGAAGGGGGAGAGCGCGCGGCGGCGGACGACGGCGACGCACGAGCCGAGGCGGTCGACGGCGGCGTGTGGCGGCGGCAGCAGCGCAGCCGCAGCTCGGCGAGGGCGGCGGGCGGCTCGACGGCGAAGACGATCTTCGTGCGCGCGGAGACGGAGAAGACGAGATGGGGGCAGCGGCGGTTCGGGCGCGGAATTTATAGTGGGCGACCTTTGGTCGCGGTTGGGGTCACCAACCGCGACTAAAGGGGTACCTTTAGTCGCGGTTGGTGACCCCAACCGCGATCAAAGGGTATTTTCGCCGGTTTTCGTTTCCCGCGGAAAAACCCTTTAGTCGCGGTTGGTGACCCCAACCGCGACCAAAGGCTATTTTTCGAATTAGTTTTCATTTCAAAATCTGAAAAATACATATAATATATCAAAAAATTCAGGAAAATAAAACTAATTCATTTATAAATGTTAAAAATACAAATAATATATCAAAAAAATCAGGAAAATAAAACTAATTCATTTCTAAATGTTAAAAATACAAATAATATATAAAAAAATCAGAAAATTAAAACTAATTCATTTCTAAATGTTAAAAATACAAATAATATATGAAAAAATTCAGGAAAATAAAACTAATTCAATTCAAATTCTTAAAAATACAAATAATATATCAAAAAAATCAAAAAAATAAAACTTATTCAATTCAAATTCTTAAAAATACAAATAATATATCAAAAAAATCAGAAAAATACTTCCCGCCACTTTCTTCCCGCCACTTTAAATTCTTCCCGCCTCTTTCTTCCCGCCTCTTTCTTCCCGCCAATTTCTTCCCGCCTCTTTCTTCCCGCCTCTTTCTTCCCGCCTCTTTCTTCCCGCCTCTTTCTTCCCGCCACTTTCTTCCCGCCTCCTGTCTTCCCGCTCCCATTTCTCCCGCCATTTCTCACTACATATATGTTGCCCGGCTTGGCCAGCATTATCACATCTCTACAATCTCTCATCACTCTCTCATGGCTTCCACCGCACCCACTCTAACCTACCGGCAGGTGGAGGAGCTTTGCGCCTCGAACTACCCTTGCCCACCGGGCTACCGCGTCCCCGCCGGGCCGGAGCCTAAGCGCCGGCGGCGTGCCGGTCCCTCCCGTCCCTCGTGGTACCGCGCGCCGGGCGGCCATCACGAACCACTACTACCTCGACCTCACGCCGGAGCGGCGGATGAATCCCGCCGGCATCCCGATAACTAGCATACTTGGGACGCCTTCTTCATCAATCGGCGTGAGAGGGCGCTCGCCGGGTATGAGGAGGACGGTCCGCCTCCCGGAAACTTCCACGAGGCCGGCCGTCGGCTATGGTGGTACGGCCGGACTCTGCGGAGCGTCATGGACTACATCACGGCCGGCGATATCCCCCGCCTGCGCTACCCTCGGTTCGAGCCACGAGCGCCGCCCGGCCGACGGCGACGACGACGACAGCGACGACGACGCCGGCAACTTAGAAGGCGACGACTACCGGTACAACGGCGGCGGCTATGAAGACTACGAGTATGCATATTATACGCCTAGGCAGGAGTATGACTAAATCACTCCAAATTTCATGTATGCGGGAGTATGACTTAGTCACTCCAAATTTCCTGTATGCGGGAGTATGACTTAGTCACTCCAAATTTCATGTATGCTATCTCGAGTCAATTGAATCATTCGAAAATGGACACCAAACACATCACGGGTAATATAATTCACATGATTCATTCAACAAAGTTTGGTACAATAAATTATTACACATCATTTCTTCCCTTGTGTCCCCGCTTGCTTACGATTGTGCCGTATCCATGGAGCATCCTCATCATTTAACTTAATGCTTGGGTCGGTGTTCACTTTGAAGGGCGGAATTTCAGCAAACATATTATAATCTTCCGACATGTCTGTCTTGTCCTCCACTCCCACGATGTTTCTTTTCCCTGAAAGAACAATGTGGCGCTTTGGATCATCGCATGATGTATCGATCGTTTTCTTATCTTTCCGTTTTCTCGGTTTGCTACTCATGTCCTTCACATAGAAAACCCGAGCGACATCTTTCGCTAGGACGAATGGTTCGTCAAGGTAACCAAGATTGTTGAAATCCACCATTGTCATTCCGTATTGCTGGTCCACCTTTACCCCACCTCTCGTTAGCTTGAACCATTTGCACCGGAACAAAGGGACCCTAAAGGAGGGTCCATAGTCAAGTTCCCATATCTCCTCTATGTAACCATAATATGTGACCTTTTGCCCATTCTCGGTTGTCTGCATCAAAGCGGACACCACTGTTTTGGTTGGTGCTCTTTTTATCTTGGGCGATCGTGTAAAATGTATTCCCATTTATCTCGTACCCTTGGAAAGTCGTTATAGTCGAAGATGGTGTCTTGGCCAACATGTACAGCTTGATCTACAACCTTATTGTCACTCATTAAATGTTTTCTCAACCAACTGCCGAAAGTCTCCATGTGGGCCTTCCTAATCCGGGATTCAGGCTTCCCGGGGTTGTCCGAGCGTAAAATATTCTTGTGTTTCTCAAAGTACGGAGCCACCAAGCTGGAATTGGTCGAACTGTGTGGTGTGCTTCGATCGAGAGAATGGCCGTCCATACATATCATTGATTTCCTTCCGATCGTGCCTTTTCCACTTAGTCTCCCCTCGTGCCGCGATTGAGGAAGACCAATCGGCTTAAGGTCATGAACAAAGTCAACACAAAACTCAATTACCTCCTCATTTCCATAGCCCTTAGCGATGCTTCCTTCTGGCCTAGCACGGTTACGAACATATTTCTTTAATACTCCCATGAACCTCTCGAAGGGGAACATATTGTGTAGAAATACAGGACCGAGAATGGAAATCTCATCGACTAGGTGAACCAGGAGGTGCGTCATAATATTGAAGAAGGATGGCGGGAACACCAACTCGAAACCGACAAGACATTGGATCACATCGTTCCGTAACCGTGGTAGAACTTCGGATTGATTACCTTCCGAGAGATTGCATTGAGGAATGCACATAGCTTCACAATGGCTACTCGAACATTTTCGGCGGAGCCCCTCAAAGCAATCGGAAGCAATTGCGTCATAATCACGTGGCGGTCGTGAGACTTCGAGTTTTGGAACTTTTTCTCCGCCATGTTTATTATTCCCTTTATATTGGACGAGAATCCTGACGGGACCTTCATACTGCTCGGGCATTCAAAAAAGATGACCTTCTCTTCTTTGGTCGGAGCGTAGGCGGCACGACCTTGAAACCGTTCCGGATGCCGGTCATCGGGGTCTTTCAAACTTTGTCGGTCCTGCCGTGCTTCCTTTGTATCATTTGACTTCCCATACACGCCCAAGAAGCTTAGGATGTTCACGCAAATATTCTTCGTAACGTGCATCATGTCGATTGCGAGAGCGGACTTCTAGGACTTTCCAATATTCTAGCTCCCGGAATATAGATTTCTTCTTCCACATGGCTACGTGCCCGTCGGCTCCCTTCGGAACCGATTGTCCGCCGGGACCCTTTCCAAAGATGACTTTCAAATCCTTGACCATATCAAATACCTCAGCACCCGGTGTGTTCCGTGTGCTTCGGCCGGTGATCCGCCTTGCCGTTGTAATGCTTGCCTTTCTTTCTTCTTGGATGACCTTTCGGAAGAAATCGACGATGCCCAAGGTACACGTTCTTCTTACAATTTGGCAAATGTACACTTTCGAGTCTCATGTAGCAGTGCGTGCATGCATTGTATCCCTTATTTGACGAGTCCCGAAAGGTTACTAAGAGCGAGGCCAATCGTTGATGGTTACGAAAAGCAACGCTCGTAGGTCAAATTCCTCTTCTTTGTGCTCATCCCACACACGGACACCGAGTCCGCCCCACGACTGTAAAAGCTCATCAACTAATGGCCTTAGGTACACATCGATGTCGTTGCTTAGGGTTGCTTCGGACCTTGGATGAGCACCGGCATCATAATGAACTTCCGCTTCATGCACAACCAAGGAGGAAGGTTGTAGATGCATAGAGTCACGGGCCAGGTGCTATGGCTGGAGCTCCGCTCGCCAAAAGGATTCATGCCATCCGTACTTAGACCAAATCTTATGTTCCTTGCGTCGGCTGCAAAATCTTTGAACTCTCTGTCGATCTTTCTCCATTGCGTTCCATGCACGGGGTGTCTCAACTCCCCGTCCGACTTACGGTCCTCTTTGTGCCATCGCAACAACTTGGCATGCTCTTTGTTCCCGAACGGACGTTTCAACCGTGGTATTATAGGAGCATACCACATCACCTTGGCGGGAACCCTCTTCCCGGGTTTCGGCCCTCAACATCGTCACCGGGGTCATCGCCTCGATCTTATAACGCAATGCGGTGCATACCGGGCATTCATTCAAATTCTCGTATTCACCGCGGTAGAGGATGCGATCGTTGATGCATGCATGTATCTTCGGAACCTCTAAACCTAGAGGGCGAGACAACCTTCTTTGCTTCGTACGTACTGGCGGGCAACTCGTTATTCTTTGGAAACATATTCTTCAACATTTTCAGCAAGTTTTCAAATGCCGAGTCGGCTACACCCGCTCGTGCCTTCCATTTCGACAAATCCGATGTGCGGCCCGGCTTTTTCGGACCATCATCGCATCCGGAGTACGGCGCCTTCTCGTGATCCTCTAACATGCGATCCAAATTCTCCCTCTCCTTTTCGGTTTCAGCGGCGTCTCCGTGCATCGGCAATGGTCCGACCAAGATCATCAACGGGATCCTCTTCTTCACCTTCCCCTTCACCTTCCCCTTCACCTTCGACATCCTCCATGAAAGTATCACCGAAATGAGAAAGATAGCTTTCATCGATGAAATCATCCCCTTCTTCATCTTCTTCCATTATAACCCCTCTTTCTCCATGCTTGGTCCAACAATTATAGCTTGGCATGAAACCGTGCCGAAGCGGTGCATGTGAACATCTCTTGAGGAAGAGTAACCCTTCGATTCTTACACTTAACACATGGACGAGATAACAAAACCCCCACGCTTGTTCGCATTAGCCACTACGAGGAAATCTTTCAAACCCGTACTCGAACTCGCCGGAGAGTCGGTTACCGTACATCCATTGCCGATTCATCTGCATTATTATAATATAAAATATATAATTAACCATCATGCATTTGTTAAACTAACTAGCTACAAACAATATAAATTAAACAATGAACTACACACACATGCATATTGTATCAATGACGACACATCAAAGGTTCAAGTTGCTAACCGCGATCGAGGAGGAAAAAATAAATGAGAAAGCTCAAGTGTGGCTCCAACACTTCATATCATGTTTGTTTCATGCTCTTGGGGCATTTCATCAAACACCTTATGTGCATAAGAGGAACCAAAAGCAAACCTAACACTCACTTGTGAAGTTTGTGAAGAGAATGGCTCCAAATGGCTAAGTGTTGGCTCCAAATGGCTGGATGGGTATATATAGGGGAGGGCTTTAGTCCCGGTTGGCACAGCCAACCGCGACTAAGAGCCTTCGAGCACCTGCAGTCGCGGTTGGCCCGGCCAACCGCGACTAAAGCCCCCCACGTGCACCAGCTGGCCACCGTGCGCCCTAGGCCCAGGCCTTTGGTCGCGGTTCGCCACACGAACCGCGACTAAAGACCCCATTAGTCGCGGTTCCTTTACCTTCGCGACTTATGGGGCTTCCCGGAAGCCTGTTTTTCTACCAGTGAGCGAGCACATAACCACATGTTTCGATTCTCTAATCTCTAACTTTCTTCACGTATTTCACATGTAGAAATTGGAAAATAGAGAGGACGGATACGAACATGACCACAGCACTGGCACTGTGTAACAACTACAGCTACGGTGTAGTGTCACATGTGATGCACCCTGTGCATTTGGCCAAGGGCTTGTAAGAGTGGGTCGTGGCCTGTTGGCGTGTGTGTGCTTCTCGCTATAAAAGCACGGACTGATATTGTAAAGGGGCATCGAAGAAATAGAATCTGAAACTGAGTTCCTCTCCTTCCGTCTCTTCTCTCAACCTCTGCTTGCTCATCTCATCCCCTACCTCTAGCTCTGTCCGATTCGTCCGCAAATCAGGGACGGGTCGTGACAAATTGGTATCTAGAGCCACCAGAATTCTCCAGAATTTTTTTTCTCCGCCCGTTTGCGCTCTACAACCTCTCGGCATCGATCTGTAATCCCTGGCGAAAGGTGGGAATTCACTTCGGTGGAATCCCGCAGAATCCCTAGCTCGGTTGGATCTGCTTGGAGCGAGTCGCGACGGCGCCGGCGAAGAATTCTGCGCAGACGCAGCAACTCCTCATGGCGTTGGAGACGAGCGGTCAGCAGACGAAGGCCTTGCTCGATCAGATCCTGAAGCGGCTCGATGACGGCGCCGTGCTTACCAACCAGCGGTACGAGGAGCAGGCGGCGTTCAACGCGCAGGTATCGCAGGATCTCCAGGCCGTCCGTAAGCAAATCGATCTCACACAAGCAGAGGTGGACGAAGCTCGTCAGGCAGCGTCCGTGGCCAATTTCCCATCGGTAGTTCGTTCGCAGGCAGTGGACCATAGAGCTGGCGCAACGGCGTTTGTGGCGTCTGGACTTGGTCTTCCAGGGTACCCCCGCCTCGCCAACGATGGCGCTCCCCTGCTGCCTGTGGCGCCTGATACTCACCTCGGTCCAGCACCAACTGTTCGACAAAATCGCGCCCCGATGCAGATGGAGGACCGTGAGCAGTTCGTGAAGCCGCCGAAACATGATTTTCCTCGCTTCGATGGGTACCTTCCGAACCTCTGGCTTGACCGTTGTCAGTCATATTTTGAGCTCTACCGTACCTCGCCATCGATTTGGGTTACTACTGCATCTCTGTATCTGGATGGGCGTGCAGCACTGTGGTGGCAGGCGGTACGTCAGTCTCGGCGAGCTATTACCTGGGATGCATTTGCTCGTTCCCTGCAAGAGGAGTTTGGCCCTGATGAATTTGAAGATCAAATGCACCAACTGTTACAGTTACGACAGACAGGAACAGTAGCCGAATACAGAATTCAGTTTGAAACCTTCATGTATCATTTGCTGGCCTTGGATCCATCCTTGAGCATGAAATTCTTTGTTACTCAATTTCTCTTAGGTCTGAAATCGGAGATTCGAGCAGTGGTACGTGCCCAGACTCCTACAAGCATCACTCGAGCCACAGTGCTGGCTCGCATTCAGGAAGAAGAGCTGGAAGCTAATCGTCCTCGCATACGTCCTACACCGGCTGGACGGCCACCTCCGGTCCTGCCGCGAACTCAGGCAGCACCGCGGGCGGGTGGTGATGACTTTGCCCGTGAGCGACAGTTGCGCGATTATCGCCGCGCCAACAATCTGTGTTTCAAGTGTGGCGATAAATACTCCAGGGAACATCAGTGTAAACAACCTGCTCAGTTACTGATGATTCAAGTTGGGGATCATGGGGAGATGCTTTCAGATGAAGCTATACGTGCTCTGGAGTTATTGGAAGACCCAGTTGATCAGGCAGAATGTTGTATGATATCAGCTCATGCGTTGACAGGTACTGAAGCCCCAGCTGCCCTCAGGTTACCAGTTAGTGTTGGAGATCAGGTGATGTTGCTGTTGCTTGATTCAGGAAGTTCCAATAGCTTCATCAACAAAAATTTCGTTGACAGTATTGGTCTGCAGACAGTACCAATTCCTTCAGTTTCAGTGAAACTTGCTAATGGTCAATTAATTTCCTGTGACCAAATGGTGCCTCAGTTACAGTGGCAATGTCAGGGCAGTATTTTTCAAACTGATCTGCGAGTTCTTGAATTGGGTGCATATGATGGGGTGCTAGGCAAGGATTGGTTAGATTCCTTCAGTCCTATGTGATTGGAAAGGGAATTCCATATCATTTGACTATGAAGGCAAAAAGGTTCAGTTGCAAGGTCTGGCACCAGAAACACCACTTCCTATTGAGCAAATGTCTGTTAGTGAATTGTTACAATTGCAAGCAACTAATGCAATCTGGGCCATGGCCATTCTGGAACAATTTCCTCCACCACAGTTAGGTGATGCCGGTGCTATTCCTTTAGGCATCACGGCTATTCTTACTGAGTTCGCAGATGTTTTTGCTGAGCCACAGGGCCTTCCTCCCCATCGACAGTATGATCATGCTATTGCTCTCGAGGCAGGTGCGATTCCACCTAACAGCAAACCATATCGTTACTCGCCTCTCCAGAAGGACGAGATTGAGCGGCAGGTTCGGGAGATGTTACAAGCTGGTACAATTGTTCACAGTATGAGCCCTTTTGCTGCTCCAGTGTTGCTAGTGAAGAAAAAAGACGGCAGTTGGCGGTTCTGTATCGACTATCGTCGTTTGAACCTGGCAACGATCAAAAACAAGTTTCCATTGCCAATTGTCGACGAGCTATTGGATGAATTGGCTGGCGCAGCATTCTTCTCCAAGCTGGACCTTCGCGCCGGTTATCACCAAATCAGAATGCGCGAGGAAGATGAGGAGAAAACTGCGTTCAAAACTCACCACGGTCATTTTCACTTCCGAGTTATGCCTTTCGGTTTGACAAACGCCCCTGCCACCTTCCAATGCCTTATGAATTCAATTTTTGCTGAGTATACACGCAAGTTTGTCATCATTTTCTTGGATGACATTCTCGTATATAGTCGGACATTGCTCGAACATCAGGAACATCTGCGTTTGGTATTGGACTTGCTGCGTCAACATAATCTCTATGCGAAGGCCTCCAAGTGCTCCTTCGCCCAAAACAAGATCGAGTATTTGGGCCATGTAATTTCAGAACAAGGGGTAGCCACAGATGCAGAAAAGACGCAAGCAATGGAAGCATGGCCTGTGCCAAATTCAGCGACTGAGTTACGAGGGTTTCTCGGTTTAACAGGTTACTACCGAAAGTTTGTTCCTCACTATGGCATAATTGCCAAACCATTGACCAAACTTCTTACCAAAAAGGGATTTGCTTGGTCGGATGAAGCACAACAAGCGTTTGATCAGTTGAAAGTTGCCATGGTCAACACACCTGTGCTGGCATTACCCAATTTCGATCGACCCTTCTCGATTGAGACTGATGCCTGCGATACAGGAATTGGCGCAGTTTTGGTACAGGATGGGCACCCAATTGCATTTTTTAGCAAAGCATTGGGGGTTCGCAATCAGCGCCTATCGACCTATGAGAAGGAATTTCTTGCAGTTATGATGGCCGTCGATAAATGGCGCGCCTACTTACAGCGGGGCCCCTTTGTCATTCTAACGGATCACAAGAGCTTATGTAACTTGGAGGATCAGCAGCTCGATACGGATGTGCAGAGGCGTGCGATGTCGAAGCTAGTGGGGTTACAGTTCAAGTTTCAGTACAAAAAGGGCGCCGACAATGGTGCCGCTGACGCTCTGTCGCGTGTGGGTCATTTGCTTTCTGCTAATGCCCTTTCTGTGTGTCAACCAAGCTGGTTGCAGGAGGTTGCTAATTCCTATGAAACTGACAGTGACACACAAGAACTCTTAGCTAGGCTCGCCGTACACAGTCCTGATGAGCTGGGCTATGAATTGCACCAAGGAGTGATTCGATGCAAAGGGCGTCTGTTTATTGGCGCTAATTCTGCACTGCAAACTAAAGTGATCAGTGCATTGCACGACAGCGCCATTGGGGGTCATTCTGGTATTAGTGCTACCTATCAACGTGTCAAGAAATTATTCATCTGGAAGGGCTTGAAATCAGCGGTAGAAGATTTTGTTCGCCAATGTGATGTTTGTCAACATGCAAAACATGAGCATAACAAGCCGGCAGGTAAATTGCAGCCCTTGCCAGTTCCTTCCGCGCCTTGGCAAGACATTACTATGGATTTCGTGACTGGATTACCGAAGTCCGAGGGTTTTGAAGTTATCATGGTCGTTGTGGATCGCCTCACAAAATTTGCTCACTTTGTACCCTTGCGCCATCCATTCACGGCTGCTCAAGTGGCGCGAGCATTCTGGGACAATGTCGTGAAGCTTCATGGTATTCCTCTGACGATCGTCTCGGATCGTGACCCCGTGTTTACCAGCCACTTGTGGAGGGAGCTTTTAGCAGCAGCTGGAACCAAGTTGCATTTCTCAACAGCTTACCACCCGCAGACAGACGGCCAGACGGAACGTGTGAACCAGTGCATGGAGATGTTCTTGCGATGTGCTGTTCAGGAAAATCCTCGACAATGGCGTCGTTGGTTACCCGCAGCCGAATTCTGGTACAATTCAACTCATCATGCGTCTTTAACTTGTTCTCCTTTCAAGGCGTTGTTTGGGCGTGATGCCAATGTGGGTGCTATGTTACACTGGCAAGGCAGTTCAGAACTATTGGCTGAATTGGATTGGGGACTACACACTAATCAGCTTCGTGAGCATTTGCTTCGAGCCCAGGACAGGTTTAAGAAGCAAGCAGATAGGAATAGAACCGAACGGGAGTTCCAGGTGGGTGAATCAGTTCTACTTAAGTTGCAGCCATATGCACAATCCACTCTGGCGAATCGACCTTGCAAGAAGCTGTCATATAAGTTCTTTGGTCCTTCCAAAGTGGCTCAAAAAGTGGGGACTTTGTCGTATAAACTGAATTTGCCTGAAGACAGTCGCATTCATCCTGTCTTTCACGTCTCTCAACTGAAGCCATTCTTGCCCAATTATTCTCCAGTGTTCTCTGACTTGCCCAAGCCGCCAGATTTGACAGCAAAGGAGTTGATGCCTGTGAATATCCTGGACAAGCGTATGGTGAAGAAAGGCAATATACCTACAGTGCAAATTCAGGTACAATGGTCTACTTTACCTGTTTCAGCTGCTACTTGGGAGGACTATGATGTCTTGCGCCTGCGTTATCCATCAGCGATAATCTGGGAGGGAGCTTCGTCTCATGGAGGAGGCAATGTAACAACTACAGCTACGGTGTAGTGTCACATGTGATGCACCCTGTGCATTTGGCCAAGGGCTTGTAAGAGTGGGTCGTGGCCTGTTGGCGTGTGTGTGCTTCTCGCTATAAAAGCACGGACTGATATTGTAAAGGGGCATCGAAGAAATAGAATCTGAAACTGAGTTCCTCTCCTTCCGTCTCTTCTCTCAACCTCTGCTTGCTCATCTCATCCCCTACCTCTAGCTCTGTCCGATTCGTCCGCAAATCAGGGACGGGTCGTGACACACTGGCAGGAGGGTGTTAAAATTTACCGTACCTCTCGTCGTAGCCGGGTCCGGGAGATGCACAGCACACGAGCTCACGTAGGGGAGGGGTTGACTGAAGAGGTGGCCGGCCGGATTCCAGCAACGAGCGGCGTCGGCGGCCAGCGGAATCGAGCGGCGGCGGCATGTGGACGGGACGGCGCTGGCGGCCCGTGGAGCATGGTGTCGAGCGACGGCAGGCGGAATCGAGCGGCTGCAGCGCGTGGACCTGACAGCGCCCGCGGCCCGTGGAGCATGGCGTCGAGCGACGGCGCGGCCTAGGCAACTCGAGCGGGATTGGATCGATGTGAAAACCTAGGGGTTACTCGCACAAAAACAATTCAACTGAGTCGTATTTCTGGAATGGGCAGTGAGCCGGCCGGTTCACTGATAACCGCCCGCTTCGCCAATCCGGTTTTGTCCGGTTCGGTGGCTGAGTCAGTCCCAGATCACTGGTTTCGGCTTTTCCGGTTCAACCAGCAGTCTGGTTTTTGAAACTATATGACATGATACATATGTGCTAGCGTTAGGCTACAGTCAGTTGTAAAAACACCAATCATCAGCCACGTCTTGATTAACTTAAATGAGCACATTCCGCACTATCGTAGAATATTTTGTATTTACTCGTGAAATAATGGGTTTTTTTTTGTCAATGGCATAAAAAAATTCTGAATATAACATTTTTCTCCGCATACTATTATTATTTTAAAACATGCGATATTATTTTGCAACATTTCTTTGCAATACATCCAATAATTTTAGCCTAACAAACATTAGGCGACCACCTATGTACCATTGGTGCAATTTTTTTGTAGCGTCCGTGGCAAAATCGTTGTAGCACTTTAACCATACATACACAACAAAAACTATCCGTACATAAAGAAAATCACAACGCAGTATGTAACATCAACAAAAATTCCTCAAAAGTTGACCTTCCCCAACGTCCATGGACGCAATTCCGAGTCTGATTCGAGTTCGCCGACTACCAATTCCCCCGCAGCGTAGGTTCGTCCAAGTAGTGCCGACGAGAAGAGGAGTTCCATGTGCCGTGGTCGGAGATGGAGGAGTATGCATGGCAATCAAAGGGGACCACCGACATGGGCATGTTCGAGATCTTTTTTTTTACATGGTTCAAGATCTTTTTGGGCCGTCAAACATCGGCTCCTTTCCGTCTGGCCATGGTCCACCTTGTCTTCCCTCGGTTCGTCTGCCGTGAGGGTCGCACCTCGTATCCTCCCGCAGGGCCACCGCGAGCGGCGTGCCTTGTCTTCTCATGTCATATCGCAGTTCGCCTTGTTTTCTCTAGGTCTGACCACCGCGAGTGTGACGCTCGTATCCTCTTGTCCGACCCAGCCGCGAGTGCCTCGATCTATTTCCAAAATGGGTATGCACGAGAGAGGAAGAAAAACATCGTTGTTAGATAGACTTTTCCTACATATATTTTCCAAACAAAAATGTCTTGCCTATATGTCAATCATTGGTGTCGACTGTCGAGCCATTTCCATGGGCCATGGGTCTCCTAATCTCCATGGGCCATGGGTTTCTTCAGTTCTCATTTTCTCACTATGGGACTTTGCTTGTGAGCGGCATCCATCAGGCCCCAAGCCACCACAGAATTATAAATAGACACACAAGGCTCTTCATCATCATATCTTCTCTTTATTCTTCTGTTTGCATGGAGGCGCCGCAACACCAGCCCTCTATCGGCAAAATATCACATTTTTTTGAGGGTCAAACAGTGGGGAAAACCCCCACTGCAATTTTTTTATTAATATATAAAAAAAGGTTACAGGTGTACAAGTTGTACAAAAAAGAGAAAGAAAAGGAGAAGAAAAGAAAAAAAAGAAGAAGAAGAACAAATAAAGAAAAAAAGAAAGATAGTCTAAGCCATCATCTGAAAAGTTGAACCCAAGCTTTGAATTGACCATCCCATTTCTTTTTCATTCTATAGGAAAGCAAATGAAGCTCTTGCTTGAGCACTGTCTTCCAAGCAACTATCGAAGGTACTTGTCCTTCAAAGATCTTCCTGTTTCTGACTATCCATATGGACCAAGATGCCAGCATAATAATATCAACAGCAAATGGCAAATTTAGCTTCTCCTTGATGTCACAGAATGCTTCAAAAACTGATTGCTGATTGGAAGCTTGAGGATAGAGAATATTCCAACATTCCTGAGTAAAGGGGCAACTCCAGAAGAGATGTGCAAGCGTTTCCTCTTGATTACACTGAAGAGTGGCACGGTTATAAGACTGTAAGTTGCAATTTTTTCTTCTAAGAAGATTCCTTGTATTTAGCCGATCATGCAAAAGCAACCAGAAAAAGAATTTATGCTTTGGTTGGCAAGAGAAATATCACCTTCGACGGCTGAAGATACCGGCACCAACATAGAGGAATCAAGGTGGCTCGCGAGCCTCTCCGAGTCTGAGCTCGTGTGTGGTGCCCCCTCCCATAATCCTCCGTGACATGGCATGATTGATGGGCACTTGGCTAAATCTGAGTAAACTAAGGAGTACCGGCCGTCTCGGCTGATCTGAATCAAGAAACAATTACCACTTTTTATTTCAATTAAACTAGTTAAGTGCACATGGATAACTTTCGTTAATCCCAGCACATTAAACCCCATGCATGTAAAATTCACTTGTATAGAAAATATATACACAGGTCGACAAGCAGCGGCTAGGGCGGCGCCCCTAGCCGGGGTTGTGGCGGAGGTCCCCTTGGCGGCGCTTGACTGGTGGTGAGTGCTAGCTAGGCTGCAGGTCGGCTCGAGACAAACCCTTGATCATGACTAGGTGGTTCTCTATGTCATCTCTCCATCTCCACCTCACCGTGTCACCGCTGGTTCTAGTGTTGGATCGACCCTGCGCTACTGTCTCCTTGCGCGCCGCTGGCCATGGCCGTTGATTGGGCTCAGGGAGTTACATCTCGCAGGTTTCCCGCGGGTGGTGCGGGCTGCCAGCTCAGTTTGAAAAAATGTGGCGGTCCTTGGATTCCTCTCTCACTGTGATAAAGAACTTCATGTCGCCTGTCGTCATTGATCTCGGATGGACTATCGAGTTTCGGAAGGCTTTCTTGGCGAATTCTAAATGGACGATATGCTTGGAGTTTTCCTGAGCGGATGGTGTTTCGATCGTGTGCAACTATGTTTTTTCTGATCGTTTGGTTTCAGAGGGGGTATTGCGAAGCTCCGCGGTCTGTTTCCATCATGTGACATGTCTTAGTTCCACGGCAAAGTCAGATATGGAGAATGTCATGGAAAGCTGAAAACTAAGGACTAGCAATGGAGGTTTGATTCCTGTTGGTTGATGGCTGCAAGTACGCAGATCAGTTGTAGCCAGTTTTAAAATAAGAGTATCGAACCACGAGAAGCTAGTCTTAAAATGTCTCTTGTTGATACTTATCTAAGTTTACTTAAAAGCTGTTTTGAATCCCAAATGAGGTGTTGGTTTTGAATGAGTTTTGTGACTTAGTTAACGAAACAAATTGCTGAAATAGAAAAGCACGGTCAAATTAAGTTTGAAATTTAATAAGGCTAAAATATTCTTGGGGGTTACTGGTTCCATCTCTAGCATTGATTAAGAACACAGACTAGATAACCTATATTTTTTCTCGCTGTATGTGGGAAAGGCTCGATCATGGGATGCACATTTAATAATGCATCCCGGAATAACCGCCGCAATGATCTTTGGCAAGCCACCAATTGATCCATCACAATTAAGGGATTCCCCCATGGTTATTTGTGAATGCATAGTGAGTCCTTTCTTATCCCCTCCTTCCATACAATAGTGCACCGCACACGGTATGCCACTTCCCGCCGTGTACATTGTCATACTTCCAAAGTTAGTTTCCTCTCATGACCTAAGAAAAATATTACATGGTCGATGATGACGCGTAAAGCACACGCCCGTTGGGAACACCAAGTGGAAGGTGTGATGCGTACAGCAGCAAGTTTCCCTCAGTAAGAAACCAAGGTTTATCGAACCAGTAAGAGTCAAGAAGCACGTCGAAGGTTGATGGCGGCGGGATGTACTGCGGCGCAACACCAGGGATTCCGGCGCCAACGTGGAACCTGCACAACACAACCAAAGTACTTTGCCCCAACGAAACAGTGAGGTTGTCAATCTCACCGAAGCTTGCTGTAACAAAGGATTAGATGTATAGTGTGGATGATGATTGTTTGCAGAAAACAGTAGAACAAGTATTGAAGTAGATTGTATTCGATGTAAAAGAATGGACCGGGGTCCACAGTTCACTAGAGGTGTCTCTCCCATAAGATAATTAGCATGTTGGGTGAACAAATTACAGTTGGGAAATTGACAAATAGAGAGGGCATGACCATGCACATACATGATATGATGAGTATTGTGAGATTTAATTGGGCATTACGACAAAGTACATAGACCGCTATCCAAGCATGCATCTATGCCTAAAAAGTCCACCTTCGAGGTTATCATCCGAACCCCTTCCAGTATTAAGTTGCAAACAACGGACAATTGCATTAAGTATGGTGCGTAATGTAATCAATAACTACATCCTCGGACATAGCATCAATGTTTTATCCCTAGTGGCAACAAGCACATCCACAACCTTAGAACTTTCACGTCCATCGTCCCGCATTTAATGGAGGCATGAACCCACTATCGAGCATAAATACTCCCTCTTGGAGTTAAGAGTAAAAACTTGGCCGGAGCCTCTACTAATAACGGAGAGCATGCAAGATCATAAACAACACATAGGTAATAGATTGATAATCAACATAACATAGTATTCTCTATCCATCGGATCCCAACAAACACAACATATAGCATTACAGATAGATGATCTTGATCATGTTAGGCAGCTCACAAGATCCGACAATGAAACACATAAGGAGAAGACGACCATCTAGCTACTGCTATGGACCCATAGTCCAGGGGTGAACTACTCACTCATCACTCCGGAGGCGACCATGGCGGTGAAGAGTCCTCCGGGAGATGATTCCCCTCTTCGGCAGGGTGCCGGAGGCGATCTCTCGAATCCCCCGAGATGGGATTGGCGGCGGCGGCGTCTCGAAAGGTTTTCCGTATCGTGGCTCTCGGTACCGGGGGTTTCGCGACGAAGACTATATGTAGGCGGAAGGGCGGGTAAAGGGGCGTCACGAGGGGCCCACACACCGGGGCCGCGCGGCCGGGGCCCGAGCCGCGCCGCCCCGATACGTCTCCGACGTATCGATAATTTCTTATGTTCTATGCCATATTATTGATGATACCTACATGTTTTATGCACACTTTATGTCATATTCGTGCATTTTCACGGAACTAACCTATTAACAAGATGCCGAAGTGCCGGTTCACGTTTTCTGCTGTTTTGGTTTCAGAAATCCTAGTAACGAAATATTCTCGGAATTGGACGAAATCAAGACCCGGGTTCCTATTTTCACCGGAAGCATCCGGAACACCCGAGAGCCGCCGGAGGGGGGCCTCGTGGGCCCGGATGATAGGGTGGCGCGGCTCGGGCCCCGGCCGCGCCGACCTATGGTGTGGCCACCCCTTCGACCCTCCTGCGCCGCCTCTTCGCCTATATAAAGCCTCCGTCGCGAAAACCCCGATGCGAAAAACCACGATACGGAAAACCTTCCGGAGCCGCCGCCATCGCGAAGCCAAGATCCGGGGACAGGAGTCTCTGTTCCGGCACCCTGCCGGAGCGGGGAAGTGCCCCTGAAGGCTTCTCCATCGACACCGCTGCCATCTCCACCGCCATCTTCATCACCGCTGCTGCTCCCATGAGGAGGAGTAGTTCTCCATCGAGGCTCGGGGCTGTACTCGGTAGCTATGTGGTTCATCTCTCTCCTATGTACTTCAATACAATAATCTCATGAGCTGCCTTACATGATTGAGATTCATATGATGATGCTTGTAATCTAGATGTCACTATGCTAGTCAAGTGAGTTTTACTTATGTGATCTCCGGAGACTCCTTGTCCCACGTGTGTAAAGGTGACAGTGTGTGCACCGTGTGGGTCTCTTAGGCTATATTTGACAGAATACTTATTCACTGTTGAATGGCATAGTGAGGTGCTTATTTATATCTCTTTATGATTGCAATGTGTTTGTATCACAATTTATCTATGTGCTATTCTAGTGATGTTATTAAAGTAGTTTTATTCCTCCTGCACGTGTGCAAAGGTGACAGTGTGTGCACCGTGTTAGTACTTGGTTTATGCTATGATCATGATCTCTTGTAGATTGCGAAGTTAACTATTGCTATGATAATATTGATGTGATCTATTCCTCCTACATATGCATGAAGGTGACAAGTGTGCATGCTATGTTAGTACTTGGTTTAGTCTTTTGATCTATCTTACACTAAAGGTTACTAAAATATGAGCATTATTGTGGAGCTTGTTAACTCCGGCATTGAGGGTTCGTGTAATCCTACGCAGTGTGTTCATCATCCAACAAGAGTGTAGAGTATGCATTTATCTGTTCTGTTATGTGATCAATGTTGAGAGTGTCCACTAGTGAAAGTCTAATCCCTAGGCCTTGTTCCTAAATACGCTATCGCTGCTTGTTTCTTGTTTCTACTGCGTTACTACTGCTTGTTTACTGTCCTGGGCAAAGCACTTTTCTGGTGCAGTTGCCGTTGCTACTACTTATTCATACCACCTGTATTTCACTATCTCTTCGCCGAACTAGTGCACCTATTAGGTGTGTTGGGGATACAAGAGACTTCTTGCTTTGTGGTTGTAGGGTTGCATGAGAGGGATATCTTTGACCTCTTCCTCCCTGAGATCGATAAACCTTGGGTGATCCACTTAAGGGAAACTTGCTGTTGTTCTACAAACCTCTGCTCTTGGAGGCCCAACACCTGTCTACAAGAATAGAAGCTCCCGTAGACATCAAGCACTTTTACGGCGCCGTTGCTGGGGAGGAAAGGTAAAAGGCACTCATACTCCGGTCCCGGGTAAAGTACTTTTCTGTTGCCGTCGTGTGTGTGCTCGAAGCTATTTCCTTTAGATCCTGCAATTGCATCTTTTTGTTTCTTGTTTACACTAGTTTGGCATAATGGACAACAATGAGCTTCTTATTCTATTTCCTGATTTAAGACATGGATTGTTTGATGCGAAAATTAAAAAACCTATGGAATCTTATTTGCATGCTCGGTAGTAATATTAGTATGAACGCTTTGAACACCATTGTTGCTAATGATATAGAAAGTTCTAAGCTTGGGGAAGCTGGTTTTCATGATCTTTTTAGTCCCCCAAGCATTGAGGAGAAAATTTTATTTGATGATACTTTGCCTCCTATTTATGATGATTATAATAGTGGTCTTTTGGTACAACCTACTATGGAGAGTAAATTTTGTTGTGATTATACTATGCCTCCTACACTTGATGAGAATAATAATGATAGCTACTTTGTTGAATTT